>NC_133488.1:16442973-16575548 GCF_025370935.1 Choristoneura fumiferana
GTATACAAATAAAGCATTCAACTTTTGTACTCAAAGTACCATCACATGTATGAAACTACTACGTAAATGCACAATCAAAATTAGCCCTTAGAATTGAGGCCGTGCTATCAAAATGCTATGGCAGGTAATAAATACTGAAAAGTAACATTATACCCAACATACAACCCTATTTCATACAAAAAATTACAATGCTGATGCTTTCACAATACGATTATTGTCACTTTCATAAAATAGGAGCTAAAATTGCAGTTGAACATATTTCTTAGTGAAAACATGACTTTAAATGTCGAGACCCCAAAATCAAAGGGATACAGTGTGAAATTTTGTATACAGTTTGTATACTTTTGTTTATTTGTATACAGCAAGGGTTCCCAAAATATGGGGGTTTCCCTAGGGAGCGCGTAGAGTCAAGGGGGAGCATGAGAGAAAAGAAAAAAACCGTAAACGTTAAGAGTTACGCAATATAACCCAAATTAGCGCTAGTGCTTGCGTATACAAGTCTGTGTAATTTTACTCAAAGAAAAGTTGCCTAGCTGATACAATTTACATTTCACCCTGTAGGCAGCGTTAAAAGTAACTGAACGTTTTTGTACTTTATCGAACTAACACATTGCTCGCTCTTGTATAACATTATGTGCATGGTCGTAAAGCGACAAGGAACGATATGAGCAGTTATTTTCGACGCTGGTTTCAACTGTGTAATAATTAAGGTTTAAACTATTCGAGTTTCACTTGGTTTGAAGAGTAAGTGACGTGATCAGCTCTTGGAAGTCCGTGACGTACCAAGATGCCCTCTTTTTGACTTCTTCCCTCAGGACGTTACCGCCAAAACCTATGATAGAAAAACACAAATTAATATTGTCACAGAAACACACAAAAAAGGTGCAAATTAAGCAAGAAAGTAGACATTTGTTCGTGACACGATAAAGACAGTAGAGGACAAACAAATAAGGATAATGTTGTGATAGATTTTCACGAAGCAGTGTCAACTTATCATGGTACTGGCGTTACAGTCAGTGCTGGCAAGCATGCTATCAAAGAAGTAGTTCCAACAAAAAGCACCCTATTTTAAGAACTTAATGGGTACATTTTAAATGGATCCAGTTTTGAAAACTACTCGATCCGATAAAAGATAATCATCAAAATCCGACTACTCTATGACATTGGGGCTTTCAAGAAAAGGGCTTATACTTTCTTAAAAGGCCGGCAACGGACCAATGACTTCTTGAGTAGTTGGTACTCATGGATGGTGGTGATCATTTCGCATCAGATAACCCACTTGCTCGTTTTCTTTCCTCTCAAAATAGAAAAAAAAGCTCTGTAAAAAGTTGCGCGTGCTCAAACATAAAGTATACAAGATGTTTTAAAATAACTCTAGAATGTTTCAGAAGATACTCGTAGTTAGCGGTTCGCTGGACTGAACACCCCTGTTAAGGTTTTTCATAGATGTATAAGATTAAATCACGCCTTTGATGCGGTAAACTTTGAACAATGACCAATTTATAAAAACATTTATCATCCACAACCAAAAAATTTGCTCAGCAGCTACAGAAATATTCTAGTTTCGCTTTGGGAAGCTCCTGCTTATCATTTCGTCGGTAAGTCAATTTGACTGAATATAATTTCAAGTAAAGCTTACCAATAAAGCCATCAGCGGGTGGGCTCGCCTCAGCATCAGTGGCGCCGTCTCCAATCATGACGACTCGCTGGTAGCTGTGCTGTTCTTTCAGTCTTCGGATCACCAGACCTTTGCCACCGGATCTGGACGTCGGCTCGGTCTCGTCAAAGCCAGCATATTCACCTGCGACAAAAGAACATAGTTGGTGAAAAATGTGACCAGAGGAAAAAGATTGTGCAGAAGTCTCATTGACTGATGAGAAATTAAGGCCAGAGGCCAGTGTCTAACGCTTTGATGTTCGCGATCGCATTCATTCTTATACCGTGTAACAAAAAGATGTGGTGAAAACGATTGTGATTGCAAGTGTGTTATTGTCTACAGTAAGGCCTAAGTTTATGATTGTTCTCGATTTTCCTGTCACGTCTTATAATGTAGTACAGTTACGGAAAAGGAGTCTTGGGCAGCTTCCCAACTTTATCATTCTATATCCCTTATTCTTCATTATTTTTTTTTATGTAAAGGGGCAAACGATCAGGAAGCGGATCGCCTGATGAAGCGATTACAGTCGCCCAGGACAATGCTGCAACACCAGTAGAGTCGCCGGCCTTTAAGGTAGGTGACAATTCTTCATTCCTATGTACTACTATAAGGCGCAAATCAGGAAAGAATATCTGACAAATTTACAGTCGAGGGCAAGATATGTTTACACTTTCGTACCTTATCGCTGCCACTCGGTGTGACAAAGTGACATGGACCGATTTCGATGCGATTTTTTACGTGAAAGCGAGTTTTCTTGCGTTGATTCTTAGCTATGTTTCGTTGTTACACCAGCAGATGTTCCTGCGCTTCGACTTCTGACCGGAGGGTGTGATGTTCCATTTTAGGGTAGCAACAAAGATTTTTGTAAGTATGTTTTTTGTTTATAATTTAAATGTTACAGCGCGTTGGTTTTTTAGGTGTAATGCTGTATTTTTTTCTTGGCACATATATAATCAATATTAATTGATTCAATGTGTTTTTTTCGTTTTTGAACTTTGAAATGACAATGTCCGAAGTTGTTAAACTTTTCTTAGTTGGTTAGGTTATAGATCATAAATCCCAGAAGTAACCGCTGGTCTAATTAATGACCTTGAATTGAAATAAAATTGTCTTTTAGTCTACTCGACTCATGGACAGTCTTGTTATAAAAGCAGATAAAGATTCTCTGTGGAGACAACGTGCGCAAGCGCCGCTATCAGTTCGAGACAGATATAAGCATAGCCGCGATAGAAAATTGGCCAAGTGCAAGAGACAAGACAAGAGGGATCCCCATGTACGCCTGTTATTGAGAGCTTTAACTAAGTTATTTGAAGACCATAGATCTCTCATAGATTTACCTAGTACGTAGGTAAAATTTCGACAATTATTAAAGTAACTTTTAGGTTTTATTTTGTTTTCAAAAAGTACTTGAAACACCTTAAAAATTAAAAATTAACATATTTATAGCTCTAAGTACATTAGGGTTACAGAAATGCATTAGGTAAGTATACCAAATTTCAACTCGGGCTATTAAATTAAAAATTATTGATTGACGGCCAGGCAGACAAAAAATAAAATGGTCATTTCTTTCAGACAGGTATTGAAGCCAAAAAAAAGAGAAACCTAAATTATAATTCGAAAAAGATAATCAGTCACCTCCCGAGCTCTAGTAGTCGTCACGTCGTTATTTCCGTAATTCAATTAAAGAGGTTTTGATAACACGATGACTGGTTGAGACTAGAGATGCAACAGGACAGTATCCGGTATCCGGCCTATCCGGCCACTATTTTACTATTCGGCCAAATACCGGATAGTTGCGTACTATCCGGCCGGATACCGGATGGTAGAAAACTTATAGTTATGATTAAAAATGGTATTTATTTATGAATTTATCAATTACTGACATCAGTTTATTATTCAAAGGGGGCTGTTTCACCACCCATTGATTAATTTTAACTGACGGATAAATGTGATACCGTCTCGCGTCTATTTAAACAAAACAAACGGAAACGACATCATATTTATCCGTCAGTTAAAATTAACCAATGGATGGTGAAACAGCCCCTAAGTTAATTAGTTCTACCCTACAAGTTGCAACCTGCACGGCGTGTCATACGCATGTTCGAATTAGCTTAATTTAATTGTACGTAAAACTAGGCCGAATATCCGGCTATCCGGCCAACGGTCCCGCCGAATATCCGGTATCCGGCCAAACCACTATCCGTTTCATCTCTACTTGAGACTGCTACACCATAAACTATTTTTTTAACTGACCAGTTAAATAGCGACAAGAACAGATCCATTGTTTTGCATCTCCTACTTCTGTACCTGATGGATGGTAAGTGCAAAGGAGGGGTGACACTATTTACCGGCCGTACAATACCGACATGGAAATACCGGCCTGATATTTCGTGCACACACCCATAGAAACTCTTGCCAGTTTGACACCAGTTTGTATGGGCGTGTACACGAAATATCGGGCCGGTATTTCCATGTCGGTATTGTCCGTGCGAGTAAATAATGTCACCCCAAATTAGGTTTAAGATGGGGGTCACTGGTTCAAACAGCCTATTCACTATGACCTTGAATAGCCCTAAAAAAAGATCAAATTATTTTCTTTATTTAACACGCATTATAAAATTTATAAAACGTGCAACGATGATTTTCTCAAAAACACCCAAACTCATTGTAATCTAAACTATTAAATAAAATAGGGTCTATCAGAGACTGCAATGTCATAGGTCTTTCCCCAGGTATTACTTATACGCATCCAGATACAACAAATCAATCTCATTTCACAGGTCAATTCGACGAAAAGGTCACCATATCGTTTACAAACGCAAGCTTCGTCGGCCGATCGTCAGCAGTCATGCATTCATCTCATGACAGATAACATATCGATTATAGAACCATACACACTGGCAGTCGGCAATAAATATGAGCATTCGCTGGAGGTATACAATATTTATCGGGCTGAAATTCTCCAAATTTTACGACTACAAAGAAATCATTGTTTAAGTTAGCAGTGAGAGTAAATTTTGAATTCGGATCTAAAAATGTTCTCATAGGACTATTTACTCCAATTGACTTAGTCCGAGCTGTCAGTAGGCCTTCAACAAGATGGAGCGACGACCTGATTAAGATCGCAGGATCGCGGTGGTTGCGGAAAGCACAAGACCGGTCTGAGTGGAGAGCCTTGGGGGAGGCCTATGTCCAGCTGTGGACGTCTTTCGGCTGAGATGATGACGATAATGACTTAGTCCCAAACCAAGCGAAGGCTGCTATGGTTATGACAAAGGAAAAATATATTTTTTTATACTTATACTTCTAACATTCATAACTAAAGTACAGATATTCGTATTCGTCGTATAAGCGCCTGCCCCTATCCCCTATATATAGCCCCTATATAGGTGTTTCGCAGGTAATCTAAAGATATTACAGCAATTAGAATAACCCCCTAAGCCACTGGGTTCACTGTTAGTTTATTGGCGTATGTACGCTCCCCAACCTACGAGTATCTTAATTTAATAAACTCAAAGATAGTGTGATTAAAGATGCTAGTAGTAATATGTGTGCAATGAATAACAGTATTTAATCATTCGCGGTTAATTACATTAAGTCGACATGTTTATTACGGGATGTAGACCATGATTTAGACTTTAGTGGTGGGAGTGGGAGACTACAAATAGAGAGATCTCAAAAATAAGGATCAAAAACATCAGGTAGGAACACTGGTTGGCCTGTAATCCATCATCTCACAAAAGGCCAGGCACTGACGAGTGACGACTCACTGTAGCCCAACGCCCCGCAAATATGTCACACTCCGGCATCGCCGCCAGGAGCGCGTTGAGCATGAGATGCCTGCGGGGGGGGGGGGGGGCGAATTCCGACGGAAAAGCATCGGAAGTTGTATATACGTCCGAGTTAAGAAACTTCGATGGCGCGATGTATGATTAAGAAAGAGTTTAGGAGTTTCTATGTTTGCTCATTAGATGGCGCTAAGAATAGCTACACCTTTAAGAAGCTCCTAATATTCGCGGATCTATCAGTGATCGTGATATGCAATTGAGTCGAAATATCGGGAGATCATGCTCGCTAATCCTGCCGTGAAGCAGCAGTGCTTGCACTGTTGTGTTTCAGCGTGGAGAGTAAGACAGCCGGTGAAATTACTAGCACTTGAGGTATCCCATCTTAGGCCTCTAGGTTGGCAACGCATCTGCAATACCCAGGCACCGTTGCAGATGTTTATGGGCGGTGATGATCTCTTACCATCAGGAGACCCACTTGCTCGTTTGCCATCCAGTCGAATAAAAATAAATAAATAAAATAGATCATTAAAGGCAGTCATGATATAGGTAAAAATAAAAAGTTATGTGTTAAAAGTTATGTCATTATGACCACACTCTTACTGTCCGACTTTACGTGTAAACAGGCAAAGATAACACGACCGATTACTAAATTATAATCAAACAATGATGACATCTCCTAAACCTCTGACCACGCCACATGGTCGCAAGTTGAGAGAAATGGCCGGCTTATCTTTAAAGCAACTGAATATACTGCTTTGAACGACGCCGAAATAAACTGTAAGGTTAAGTGATACCACAGTATAATGACGTGACGACACTATGGTAATATACTGAAGTGCGATTAAACGAGTAATTTGATAGTATGCTTGACAGTTTACTGGCCTGGTCGAAAAGAAGATGCCTTACAATTGGATAAAAAAAAACAGGGCTTGCCTTCGTGGCTAAGACATTATTCTGGAAGGTTGCATGTTGTTCGCTGCTACGGCGTCTCTTTCCACATGAATGCAGTTATAATGCGACGTAACAACATTAACTAGAAGAAAGCTTCGTGTTTAGCCAAAATGAGAGAATATTACTTCTACAATTAAGAACGAAGTTGCCTACAATAAATGCATTCATTCTCTCTAAAGATGTTTGTTTTTTTCGTACACACATGTATTAGCGGGCGTTAAAAAATATGCACAAGTGCGTTTGTGGCACACAGAGCAGTCTCAAATCAAAAGGATGACCGCAAAATTGTTCAAACATTACGCGGAACTTTCAAAATGTGTCATTTTATTTCCTTTCAAATCGTAATGGATCAGAACACCGTTAGATTTGCCTTAATAATAGCACACGATATGTTTCTAGTTCCGTCAAGATAAGAATGTGACAGGAGTAGGAAACTAGACATACCCAGCGTTGCTATTACTGGATAAAACTTATACTTGTTGATAACCCTGAGACTGGAGATTAATTGTAAATGTCAAATATCAACTATCACACTTCTACAGTCAGACGTTACTTTGTGGAGGTTATTATTTATGAACTAAACCAACTTTGCCAATCAACGACCACAACAGGCAACACTCAACATGCGTTGAAGTTGCGTTGTAGCAATATTATTGTTAATAATTCAACTATGTATTTATTCACGTATGAACTAAATAACTGATCTAGCCAGCGTAGACTTCTCGAACAGAAATTCATATCAGAAACTTGTAACACATGCAACGATACAGCTGCAATAATTCATTTCGATGAGTGCGAACTTTTTCAATCAAAATATAGTGTCCTTTATTTAATTTTATTTTTGTTACTAGCCTGGAATAAAGGCAATAAGGCTCTCCTCTTGATCTTCACGCCGTTAATTCAACTAATAATATTAAAAAGAGCGTGTCGGACACGCCCGAAATAGGGTTCCGTAGCAATTACGAAAAAAACTAAGTAATATTTTTCTAAGGATTTCGTATTTTGTAAGGAATATTCCAAGTTTAGGTATATTTTATACTTCTCTTAAACTACTAATAATTCTCCTCGTAATAGTTTTCCTCGTAAGTTTGATATACTTATTACCATCCTGAATTTTTTCAATTTTTTCCACCCACCCATTAGATTTTAGAGGGGGGGACGCTCGATTTTAATGAAAATTTGCACTTTAAAGTTGAATATTTTGTAAAGAAATCACTGAATCGAAAAATCGTTTTCGCAACCCTCTAAAGGTTTTAAAAGACCTATCCAACTATACCCCACACTACAAGGTTGGATGAGAAAAAAAAATCACCTCACTTTACGTCTATGGGAGGTACTCTAAAAAAAATTTAATTTTTTATTATGCCATATTCGTGCAAAATTTACAGCTTTCTAGCATTGATAGTGCCTGAGCAAAGCCGCGGACGGACAGACAGACCGACAGACATGGCGAAACTATAAGGGTTCTGTTTTTGCCATTTTGGCTATGGAACCCTAAAAATGCTAGTGGTCCTGTCGATTTTATTATATTTCAGTTCCTAGGTGACAAAGCAGCGTAACTCAAAAATAGGTTACATTTACATACAAATACATATTATGACGTGATGCAAAGGGCAAAGTTGAAACCACTTAATACAAACACACCCACGGGAATGAAAAACAACGGAACAGCAACCAGTAATGAACTTTAAACTAGTGCAATAAGGCACTTTGTTGCGGAAGAGTCATGGTTCCTGTCACTGACACATTGACTTCTGAAGAGAAGCAAGGACAGGAATTCTCCGTCGTCAATATTTGGTAGGTTTTAATTTTTTATGCATTTCATGAGACATTTACCGTGAATAAAAAAACAAAATAGGTGATAATAATAATATTAATAATATAGGTATGTTCTTGCATATAGGTATCTTTCAACTTTCAGAACTTTGTTTAATCTAAATGAAAACGGGTCAATATGCTTGTATAGTTATAGTAAACTCATCCAAAGCAAACGGGGCAAAAACACCATGCAACTTTTGGCATTACTTCTGTAAATTAAATTTCTCTAGAAGACAAACTCCAAAACGTACCATCTTTAAATTCATTGACTCACAGCAGATCCTTATTTATTCCACCTTATTTCTACCAAGGTTCATCCTTATTCTAATGAACTAAAACAATTACATTGCTCACCAGCGACCTTATTATGATAGCTACGATTATGCAAGATATGCGTGTTCATGCAGTTCCTCCACCTCCACACTGTAAGAACACACAGAAATCACACAAACCCATCTATCACCACCACCACACTACACTGACGCGTTTCGAACTCGACAATCATCCAATGAATCATCCTTATTCTGTTGGGCAAGTACAATGTGATGTGATGAGCAAACCATCCAAATCTCTACCACTAACATTGGCAGTGTTGATCACGCAAGTAATTTCACCAAGTGATGAAACAGATCCAACAGACTAATGACTGATAACTCAGAATAAAAGGCAAAACAGTATTAAAATAGCCCCAATAGTGACGCACTTACGGATAGAAAAACAACGGAGGCGTGACTGATACGAGCTCAATTCAATAATTATGTACGTATCTGTTTTCGATGAAATGTTATCTTATTGCGTTACTAACTACATTACTATTTCAGATTGTCAATATATCTGATGCTGTCATACTGCCTATACGTGCCGTGTTACAAAATAAACAGTTTGCATTGCAAGGGTATAAGAAACCTATAAAGTATCCCTTTCTTCCTTTCTCAATTTTCTTAAGGATTTAGGGAATATGATGTGAAAAAGTCATGCGTTTTCTATCTATCACTTACCTACATTAAAACGTAAATGTATATGCAAAGTGATCTAGAAAGCACTCGGGAAAAACCGATCCAGTTGCCTTATAGGAAACTAGAATGAGAGATTGCTGCGTGCCAATAAATAACAACTACTTAGTAAACAAGTAGAGAAGGTAATACCGATAACACATCAAGATTTTTCTGACTAGTAATTGACTTGATGGCGCAGCAGAATAATATGTTTACGTTCATATACTGCTGCGTAGAAAATATCCTTTGTTTTCTGATTGCAATATTATCTGATTTAAATGCGCGGTGTCTTTAATAAAATCTTGTGCTTGATGCATTGAGCTTGGTATCATTAAACGCATGTCTCGGTATCTCTTTGACCTAATTTCGATTGTTTCAGTTCATAAATACTTGAATAGCATTGAAACGGTTTAATTCCATCTCTCTGTTGTTGTAACCTTGTCACAATGACCAGTTAGGAAACAGTTGTTTTACTTGCTAAGAGAGTATCAAAACATTTATTTTAAAAAAGTTCTTCAATGCGCCGCCATTTAAACCGCATTGCACTTGCATTGATCACAATTAGTAGTTGCATTACTTTTTATCTGCCAAAAACCTTCAAAGATAATCTGGTGTAAATTTTAAGGAATGTTGGAGAACTTCGGTAGGTGATTTATTAGTCCATCGATACCTTTGATTTTGGGCGATAATCATTATCAAAAGTAGGTATGCAAGGTTAAAATAGGGTAGGTCTAACCTAACACGATGAGGCAATACGAACGCTGTCTCAGTACATATAGCTTTCCCTTCTTAAGTATATTCTGATTACCTCACCAACTCATATCAAAAATTATGTCATAGTTAAATACTACAACGGGAAGTCCCGTTGTAGTATTTAGTCACGAGTAGACTCATGCAACTACTGCAATGTGGTCGAAACGTCGAAGTAAATTATATTATTATTAGTGCTTGCACTGTTTTGTTTCGACGAGGAGAGTAAGACAGCCGGTGAAATTACTGGCACTTGAGGTGTCCCATCTTAGGCCTCTAGGTTGGCAACGCATCTGCAATACCCCTGGTGTTGCAGGTGTCTATGGGCGGTGGTGATCTCTTACCATCAGGAGACCCACTTGCTCGTTTGCCATCCAGTCGAATAAAAAAAAATACTAACGTGATAAGTCCTCTTTTAGTATTTAGTTATGAGTGAAAAACACGAAAGCTTATAAGATTATAAAATTATGTTATTGCTACTCACCATTGAAGAAAAATTTGAGTCTATTCGCGTAAATATGCGTAGCTGGAATTCCTAGTTCTTGCGCCACTGGTTCTATTAGACTTCTGAAACCTCCTGAGACTAGGTAGACAGTGACACCTCTCTCTTGAAGTGTTTTGACTAATTGCCTGAAAAAAAAAAAGAACTTTGACTATAGCATTTCGTCATTAGAGTAGGTACACGAAATAAATATGCTTGGGGCACTTTAGACTTTAAGACTACATACGGCAATAAATATCATGGGACAATTGACACCAATTGACCTAGTAGCAGACTAAGTAAAGCTTGTATTATGTGCACTTGGAGCGGACAGATATATTTATATTTATACAAGATGTCTTGAAATTGTTCCAGAATATTGCAGCAGGTTATTGAGCTAATTTGACTGAACGCTTTAAAAAGGTTTTACATCAAATTTTTGACTCTTAAGTGCTGTCTGTCATGCCTTTCATTCGATATACTTTTGTGCTCCAGTGTAGGAAAACTTTTGGCCACCACAATAAATAAAGAACTACTTAGTAAAATTATTTCCAGGAGTGTTCAGTTTGTTTAACTAACCCAATTTAAAGACACCTTGAACCTGTTACATATTTGAATATCGAAAATTAAAATACCTACGGTTAAAATGTCGATGTTCGAAATATCGAAATTTAAAATATCGATTGTATCACAATATCGAAAGTTGTTATACCTATGTTCAAAATGTCTAAGATTGAAATGTCGATTGATTAAAATAACGAATGAGTAAAAATATCGATAGCCAATATTAATCTAAGTTGTAAATGTCAACATATTTGAATGTCGAAAATTAAAATATCGTACATACAAATCTGCTTTATTTATTGCTCCTTCCTCTTAAAACCATTTATTTTACATAATCTAGTCATTTTTAATCGATGTTGTGGTCACAGTTCCAACCTAACCGAACCAAATATTTTAGGTAATTCATGTTCAATAGGTTAGGTTAGGTTAGTATTGCGTCAAGGCGCGAAGCGCCTCAACTGAGCGGAATAGGAGCTCCGCGAAGCGGAGCTCCGTCGACCCTGTCACGTGATAGTTCATACATAGGATATTCGATACTCTGTACTTCGATATTTTAGATATTTTGGATCTTTCGATGTCACTTTTGTAGATAAATATATTTTCGATAAATTAGACGTAGGTTATCTAACCATTCGCTAATATAAACTTTCGTTATTTTAATTTTCTTTATTTCGATACAGTCGATATTTTAATTTTTGATATTTTGAACATCGACATTTTACCCGTAGGTATTTTAACTTTCGATATTCAAATATGTAACCCTTGTAACATTGCCTACGAACAATTCTTTTATCGCTATCACGTGGGAACTATGCAATTTCCAGGGACTAAAAGTACCTAATCTATTGTTAATCCAGGATATAAACTATTTATGTGTCTAATTTGTATATCCTAAACATATTACTTCTAAGTCCTAAACCGATCGATCCGATCGAACCCGAGCCGAGACCTCTAGCTTTGTAAATCACGTTATCTAACCACTAGGCCCTAGGTTGAGCAGTCGTCAATATAGCACTAAAGTAATCTAAGACTAAAGTAAGCTTTAGTGCACATGAACTTTCAATTTATTCAATCAATGTGTTTTAAATTAGCACAAATTAGTATCCATTGGTATCGTTTAAATCATGTTTTATAATCAGCTAGCACGCGAGTGGTGTAGAACGAATAATTTAATCGTCATTTGTTTATTTATTGCTCTATGAGAAGGAAGTATACTTCTATATTTAACTGTGGTTTCATAGACCAAGGCCTGTCAAGATAAAGGAGTGACAACCAATCCATAAACATAAAGAAACTCCTTAGAAGGCCTTAAGTATATTAGTCATATGTATATTTATGCAACAGAACTGTAGTAACACCAAATATTATAATTCTAGGACAACAGGAAATGCCCATTACGGTTTCATGACCAGCGACTTTACATACACTAGGTCATATATTTTTTTCTTGTTGGATTTTACTTTTTTAACATTTCTAATAACAGATATTTGTATGTAACAAACCAAAGTTTGCCTACATCGTTATAAGTATAGTCTGCACCAGAGAAGATGGAGCATGTATATGGAACAGCTTCAAACTTCTTAGTACGCTAGTGTTTTATGTTCTTGATAGTCCTGGTTTATATTCTTGAGGCTTCATCCTTACGGAACCCTATGGGTAACTGTACAGAACCCTTATACTTTAGGAAGTTTAAAAAAACAGTTGCCATGCATCGCGCCATTTAAGAGGTCGATAAACAACGTGATAAACCGAATACACCGGAGATAACCGGTTATTATTCTGTATCTGTGCGTTTGTAAGAGCTGATTGTATTTACTTTGGCCTCGGCTATCGTCGCGAGATGATAATTCCGAGGAAATGGATAAGTTTGAATCGGTAAAAAGGAATTGTTTCTGTCAGATGCGGCATATTTGCCCTCCCAGGTCAACTCTATTAAAGGTATTCTACTAAAGAAAGACCAGAGGGCTTACTCCGAAGTTAGAAAATTGAAGTTCGTATCGTACCGTCCCTCTCGCTCTCGTACTAAATAGTATAAGTGTCAGAGGGACCAAACGACGATTTTCGAATTTCGTAGTACCTAGCCCTGCAGGCCTTCTCGTGGCCTCTTTCGTTTTACATCCTATTGAAAATGAATATGACCAATGTTACATCGTGTGGTTACATTTAGTCACTTTCGGTAAAATTGACAATAATTAATTATGCCTTACCAAGGCAGAATCGGAATGAATATCAATTAACTCACAAATTAGTATGATTGATTCACAGAATTTCGTGTTGCATAATGATTCGTAAATATTACTGATGGCAATTCATTCAGTGTTTAATAATTTAAAGGAATTCAAAAAAGAGACATTTGTTTAGGTACTGTCGATATTCGTAAATCACAGAGACAAATATTTTGCCCACAGGTTTTTTCTTCAACGAACCCTAATCCTCGGGCTGATTTTACACGTAATAGTGACGCGACGTGTTGTTAAAAACTATTTATACATTTTGGTTGACGTTGGTAACTAAGTCATGATGATCAAAACAATAGACAATGCTTTGGCTCTTGTTTTCGCCATGAAAAATGATGTAAAATGTACATAGAGACAGAATTATGTACACATATTCTTTCTATTGTTTAAGAAATCATCTTTAGTAAATTACAACATACTAAGTTAGGTATTCTTCTAGTCTAGACCATTGTCATATGAATGACAGCTTTTCGTTTGTCTCTTTGCACTTACTATTAACAACCGCTTCCGTATAAGTTCACAGCACAGTTTAACAAAGGTATCGATTTCTGCGCTGATCGATGTTGTGATTATGATTAAGTATATACATACATGGGTTTAATACAATTTCGGCTACAGAAAAACCACCATTTCTGATAACTAGGGAAATGCACTATGGGTTCAATAGGTACTTACGAGACTCCAGGTGTAAGATGTATCGGGAAAGTACGTAGGAACTCTTGTATTTGGTTAACGCTCGGTCTGATGATGTCTAATCTCTTCTTCAAAGCTTCTTGGAAAGTCATGCTACCGCCCATAGCTTCTGCCGTTCTGTAAAGGACATACTATCTAAAATATACAATTCTCCAGCGAAATTGATAGACCATAATATGAAGACCATACGGCATACACCATAGACCGTATATAAATTTTAAGTTTTTCCTCATTACCATTTCGGCCAATATTACAAAAGAGATGATGCTCAGGGTATTTTTTTATGAAAACTATAGAGAATACCAATGCTTAATCTAGCGAGATCTAAAATCTTGCGACTTGTTCTTCCGCTTGCTAATAAACATGGGATGGTAATGACGTTTAACCGCGCGGTCAAAACCATCAAATCACCTTAATTTTCGTGCGAAAGAGAAGAAAAATCTATGTAACTTGTGGACGTTATCGTCAAGAAAAGCATGCTTTCATAAATCTTGTAATCTCATTGGCTTTTTTACTTAAGTTGAACTGAAATTATACCTATTAATGCAAAACCGAAACTAATTTCAAGGCCTCAAACGCATGGTTACTTATCTTCTCATAACCATTGGCGAAATCTTATCGATTTATAGGAAATAAGATCATAATAACGATTACAATTCATTGAAAATCCGATTTACTTTAAACCTGGTTTAGATGTTACGCAAAAAAAGTTTTTTCGATGTTTCGACAACTGTTAAGTAACGTAAGTGAAACAGGTTTAGGTACTTGTTACCGGTTTTCTCGCGAATTTTGGACGTTAACTTGGCTTGACCAGTTTCAAATAAAAAAAAGATGTTGGGTGGAACTTGGAGTTGGGTGAATCGTAGGACACTATCATTATTATTAGGTAAGTGATTAGATCTGATAAGCACTTTTAAATAATTCAGATAACTACTTACTGCAAGCAGTTATAAGCACAGTAATGGCGTTCCTAATAAAATAAAGGCGTATGCGGGAGACGTATTAGACTTATGGACAAAATTGCACTACTGGAAGTGCCTACCTACTAGTCATTGTATAATACAGATAGACGGGTACCACATTTTTTATTTTCTTTAAGTTGTTCCAAATTAGTGTGTTAGATGCACCAAAGCGAAAACGAATGTTAAACATGAACAATACACAATTTGTTGATTGTAGATGTAGAAACAAAACCCATGCCAAATTTTATTATAAATGCGGTAATTTTCTGTCGTATAACTTCAATAAAGATTAGAACTTTGATACTTGCAGGTGTTAAGAAAAGTTGGCATGGATACTACACTTTAAGAAAAAAGAAAATTCTTGTTTAACTGCGAGAAACGTGAAATCGTAACCGTAATCGTGAAATAGTAATGTCACTATGATATTATAGATTATCATAGGCACTGTTCCTAAGGAAACCATTGCGAATATAGCGATAATGTTATCAGAGTGATGTGAAAAACATGTTTGAATGAATCCGTGAAACCTCAACAAATTATGCTTATCAAGCCTATCTCTTGAAATCCTGTAATAGGTTTTCCTATCAAGTTAACCGACAAAGGCGGAGAGTTCGCCGGATTTAAAACTTTTCCATTCACTTTTGTATTCACATTTACATTTCATTGCGTTTTTTGTTCCTTTTCATTTTTTTTATTTACGAATTAAGTCGTTCATTGTTTGTTAAACCTTTAAAAAACAACTGTCTATTTCTTTTTTTTACCCGACTGCAAGGAGAGAAAATGTTTTTTTTTATGAATTTGTAAAGAAAGTAGGTACTCGCAAATTCCAGCAGAGGCTTATATAGGTAGAAGTGTATTGTATTGGAACGATATCACCATTATTTCGTGGGCGACAAAGCTATAGTTTTTGGGTCAATCAACTTTTTAGTGTCGTGACTCAGAAGACATCAGTGGTACACTTGCTTAGAAAAATGTTTGCAATGTATAATACTAGCATGCTTAGGAGATAAGCCACGAATGAATTGCCTTAAAACTGTCACAATTCCTAACTTTTAGTTGATTTGTACCCAATAAAATCATACTTTTAATAAGTGACCCAGGAGACGTTACCATGGCAACCAGCTACACTAAAAAGTTTATTGACCCTTTTCACGAATGAGAGGGTTTTTATTTTGACCATCAGATATTAGTTAAGCGAAGTGTGTTAAAATCATCTTAGAGGATTGCTTCCATCGATCAATGTTAAAAATAAAGTTGTGTTAAATACTTGTGATGTATATGTAGATATCATTTAATAATATTGAAAATCTGTTTAAAAAAAATATACCTCGTTGAGTTTCTTGCCGGAATCTTCTCAACAGAGGTTTTTCCGAACCGGTGGTAGATTTTTTTGACATTCATAAGTGCTTGTTATAGCCTAAATTTAATAAAGATATCTTGACTTTGACTTTCAATGTCTACTTTGTGTTGGTACTCACAATCTCTTAACTTCTTCCCCTTTGCCGCAGAATCTCGCTAGTTCGTCGATGCCCTCATCCCGGATGACAGTGGAGTCCACATCGAAGCAAACGCAGTCTGCTGTTCGGAACAACTCCTGGACGCTCTGCTGTGGAGACATAACGCTGATCGAAACCAAAGACAGGGTCTTCAGGGTCGCGTATTGCAGATTATTCTTAATGCTGCGGAAGAAATAAGAATTAAAAGTGTTTTTTTTTTTTAATGCAGTTGCTGACTGGTTTTTAATGCAAGCCGCAAATTCAAAAAAATATACATATTTTTAAAAAGAAAATTATAAAATACTGGCTCGTTATTTCGTTTTGGTTCAAGTTTGCTTCTATTTACTCTTGTGACTGTTGGTTGGTTTAGTTTTCTTTTTTTTTTCAGATGATATCACTACTGGCTGTTTGGTATGAAGTTCGTAAAAACCTCTCGCCAGTTTTATAACAAATTGCACCCGATTTTTCTATCATGTTGTAACTCGTGTGCAAAATGTGGTCTTCGATGTTGACATTGTTATAATAAAAGTACTTATTTATTTTGTGGTTTACGTACTTGTTCCATGCGGTTAATAGATATTATAAATAAATCACTATTAGATATTAATGCATGTAATTTTAAAGTATTCAAACCTGTAAAGGGCCATTTTGCTCGTCTTCTTGGAATGAAACTAATAGAGACTGTTGCACAGAGTTGCTTTTATATAAATCGTATTGACGATAAAGGTCAGGAGAGCAATAAAACAAATACCACTTGGGGACTACCGCGCACACGCCTCCGCTGAGTGTGATATCATACAGTGCACCAGGCCTACCGTTATCGCCTTATATCCACAAGCCTCCTCCGATAAGAATGTGATGCGAGCTACAGCACTACTCTCTGAGAGCTACGTACTATGAATGACGTCAGAACGCCGTCTCATTTGAAAGACATATGGCCAGACACGAGCCACATTAGAAGTAAGGGCGCCGAAACGACACCCATCTCGCTCACTCGCGATAGAAGCGTATGGAATATTTGTGGAAGCACTTGTTTTGCGAATTGCGTCGAGCGCAAAACCCGATAACCGCTTACGGTGATGATAAATATGATTGTTTTGTTGGGAAAAAACTAATAAAAACCTTCTGATTTTTTAATTTTTTAATTATTTAAGTAGTAGGGAAAGGATATGCATACAAGTACAAAAATAAACAATTAATAAATTAAGGAAATTCTCGCAACGAATTGAGGAATCTCATAAATTATTAATAATTATCTCAAGTAGGATATTATACATACGTTATTGATACAACACAACACATCATCAGGGTCAAGTACCTTTATTATGACGAAAGAAATGAAATAACTTACATTTAGTCCTCATCTATGTATAAATAAACTAAAATACCTTGATTTTTTTTGATATCCCAGAATATTGCCTTATAATAATAATGCCTTATAATTAATCAAATGTTAATAAATAAGCTTTACCCGCAGCTTTGCCCTTTCAAATTCAAATTTTCAAAGGGGTTTAGCAGGCTAAGGAAGGTCATGTGGCCCCTGTGAGAAATAGTTGAATTGGTGAATGTCAATTGTTTGTCGCCTCATAATTAGTGATCACTCCAACTTTCAGCCCTTTGTCTTGAACTGTCACAAAGATAATGTCAAAAATATGTTTCCTTAACATTTTTTTTTCAAACTCGGTTTTTCTCCTAATCCATAGCAGCTAAAGCATCGAAACAAAATCACAGCTATGTTGTTTGAGTGGGAGTATACCTTACAATTTTATTAATATACGTGAGGAAAAAAAAATTACAATTTATTTTTTGACACCTCTTAACAAGTGTTTTTGAAGGTACAACTATAACATAAAACATATAAATAAACTGCAATTAGTATTAGCTAAGTCCCTTAGTTACAAAACTAAACACTTGTATACCATTATTAGTTAATCCCGGTATTAAATATATTGACGCGCGGATAACTCACGTCTTAAATCGAGTTTAGGCCGACATGTCACGCCGGGTCGACATGCCGAGTCGCGTTGCTTCTAAGAGGAATGGCTACGGATTAGCCCGAAATATGTCGGGCTAAACTCGATTTAAGACGTGAGTTATCCGGGTCAATATATTTAATATGAGTGAGTCTCAAGGTAGTTTCATGTGCAAAATCCCGGTATTACACAAAAATTCCAGTGGGAATTCTGAAAAATTACATCATCAATTTCATTAATACTGCATAAAAAACCTGTGCAAAATTTCAAGTTTACATTAGAAAAAATTATAATACTAGTCGTTTAGTGAAATTTCCTTTCTTTTTCTTTTTTCCTTTCTTTTTCTTTTTTCCTTTCTTTTTCTTTTTCTTTTTTCCTTTATTTTCCTTTTTTTTCCTTAATTATTTTCCGTTAATAAAAGTTTTATACAGGATGTAACATTCAGACAGATCGGTCAGTATGGGAAAGTCTGAAACTATACGACATACGAAGATCTGTTCTTAGGAACCATGTCATCGACTTTAGTAACAAGAAAAACTGCATTCAAACATTTAAAAAAAACTTGTACTCAGCTCGGGAATAGAACCTAGACGATTTGAAAAATAAAACTTACATTATTAAAGAATATGAAATAAGTACAATGCATTTTATTCATTGTAGATATCGTGTTTCATAGTAACATTTATTGCTTATGTGACCTACACTATCAATATCCAAATAGAAATTATGTAGATACTTAAGTTTAATTTTTCAAATCATCCGGGTTCGATTCCCGTTTTCAGTACAAGTTTTTTATTAATCTATGAATGCAGTTTTTCTTGTTACTAAAATCGATGACATGATTCCTAAGAACAGATCTCCGTATGTCGTATAGTCTCAGACTTTCCCATAGGTACTGACCGATCTGAATGTTACAGCCTGTCTGTAAGTATACATACATATTCCATATTCCATTCAACTTTACGGTACCTAGGTAACTAGGATATATTTAAATGAAAAAACCTACATAATTCTAAGTGATTTTCTATTTGTATTTTAATACAACATAATTTGTTTATACTTTTTTAAAATCGTCACTACTTTGAAAAAAAACTCAAATCAATACTTCAGCAAAATTGGCCTTACAATAATGTCCATAAAGTTCGCTCGGAAAATTATTCGATTTTATGGTACGATCTTTTTTAAGTAACAGTAGTAGTAAAGACAACATGTAAGTAGTTTTAATTTGACGGAATCCCCCTTTCATCAGGGTATTTAATTGTGACAAAAAAAAAAGAAATTTGCTAGTAATAAAGTAATAACTTAATGCTTAATTGTATATCTATCACAATATGAATATTACATAGGTACTTTTATAGCGTTTCATATTATGTGCAGTAAACGTAAGAGAGGCGAAAAAGTGGCGACATCAGTTCTGGCGGAAAATACAATTTCGACTCCCTTATTTCTCTTTAACTATAGGTAAGGTACCTTACCTAGTCAAAATAGACTACTTACCAACATTTTACCTAACTGGAGTGATTTAACCTTAGAAAAACGAAAGAAAAAACAATTGACGGGTCCACGGAAAGAACGTGTCTAGTCACATAAGCAACTTTTTGAGTTTAGAGCGGTTTGAAAGTAAGTCATCACGAGGGTACGTATTGCAAGGACTAAAATAAAAATAACTAACTTTAAATAACCTACGTTCAAAATCCCTAAAATCTAAATACCTAATGTTTTTTTTACCTATATTCAAAATACCGAAAGTTTAAAATGGTTACGAATGGCAATGTCTAAAATTAAAATAACTAACTTTAAATAACCTGCGTTCAAAAACCCAAAAACCTAAATAAGTACCTAATGATTTTTTCACTTACATTTTAAATACCGAAAGCTTAAAATGTCAAATGGTATGTTACCGGTCAAAATACCGAAACCATCGTTACACTTCTTCTTCTTCTCTTTTAAAATATGGCTTTTCTGTCCTAATTAATAGGACAATTTTGCCAGTGTCAAAGTAAACTCTCTTTGAGAGGGACGTTGTACGGTAGTTGTAGTTTTTGCAACTTGATAGTAAAATTCCAGAACCCACGTGGACACAACTTGCGCATTAAAAAAATTCAGACACGAGAGCAATATAGAATTTTGTGATCACTGTTCACTGTTAAGGTTAATCGCCGCATAAAACACTATCAAAATTATACTTCAACTAGCCAAAGAAACAGAAATAGCAAAATTAGATATTGTCTACATCCGCCATGTTCGAAATTTCGAATGCTACAAATCGAATCCCATCGTTACACCAAAGTCTACTTTTTTCAAATGACAACACTCCGACTTTTTCAAGTGGGGGTAGATTGACAACTAGACAATTAATCTATCAGAGTCGTTTCTGCTCTGAAACGTCTTCCTCGCTCGCTCCGCTCGCTCGCTTTCAGCGAGGTACCAAAAGTAGGTGTTATAACGACATCCCATCGATAACATTTATTTTAAGTCCTGGGGCTCCCCTTTGGTACAGTCCAGCTGGAGCCTCGCTGATAGCGAGCGAGCGAAGCGAGCGAGCAAGACGTTCCAGGGCAGAAGCGACTCGGATAGTTTAGGTTCAGAAGGCTAAGGCGGGAGCGAAGCGCAGCGTAGCTCCCGCCTTAGACTTCGATGTTAGGTTTTTTGTAACAGCTCTCTACTTGTACTGTAATTGTAGTACTCTAATTGTATAGAAGCTCGCAAAATTTTAGGTAATTTGACCATTTGGTATTTCAAATGTTGGTATATCAAACTTAGAAGTCAGTTTTTTTTTTTTTTTTAGATTAAGGATTTTGAACATAGGTTATTTAAAGTTAGTTATTTTAATTTTAGGCCTTGCAATACGTGCCCCATCACGAACAATTACCATGGTTACCATTTATTTAAAAGATCATCATCATCATCATCCCAGCCTATATACGTCCCACTGCTGGGCACAGGCCTCCTCTCAGAACAAAAGGGCTTGGGCTATAGTTCCCACGCGGGCCCAGCGCGGATTGTGAACTTCACACGCACCATTGAATTGCTTCGCAGGTTTGTGCAGGTTTCCTCACGATGATTTCCTTCACCGCAAAGCTTGTGTAATTCCGCACATGAATTTGAAAAAACTCAGAGGTGCGAGCCGGGGTTTGAAGCCACGGCCCTCTGTTTGAGAGGCGATAGGTCAAACCACTAGGCCACCACGGCTTAATTCTTATTTAAAAGATATAAAAAATATTTTATATTGTTTTCAGATTATTTAACTCAATGGTAAGACATAGTACTTTGCGAGCTCTACATTTTGAGATTAAAATCTCAATTTAAAAAACCGGCCAAGAGCGTATCGGACACGCACAAGATAGGGTTCCGTAGCCATTGCAAAAAATCAAGTAATATTTTTCTAAGGATTTCGTATTGTGTACGGAATCTTTCAAGTTTACGTAAATACATTTTATACCTTAGGCTGTTATTTACTCTTAAACTACTACTAATAATCGACTCAATCGCTCGACTTTAACGAAAATTTGCACTTTAAAGTTCAATATTTCGCAAACAGATGACTGAATTGAAAAATCGTTAAGGCAACCCCCTAATGGTTTTTAAATATCTAACGATACCCCACAAAACAAAGAGAAAAAAAAATCACACCCACTTTACATCTATTGGAGGTACCTAAGTTTTTTTTTTTTTGTTTTTTATTTTACCAATTTGTCGGCGTGACTGATACGTATATTCATGCCAAATAAAAGCTTTCTAGTACTAACGGTCTCGTCTCTGAGCATAACCGCGGACAGACAGACAGACAAACATGGCGAAACTATAAGGGTTCCTAGTTGACTACGGAACCCTAAAAAAGGTGACGTGAGGTGATGGGGAGGTGTTGTGGTGTTATTAACTTCTAATTTTTAACAATCAATCAACACAATAACCACTTAAAGAAATATTATGAATCACGCTGTATAAATTACGTATCAGGAAAAAAAATAAAAAGTGGTAAAGTTCATATAAACATGAATTTTTTTTGAGGCAACATAGTTTAATCTTTGCACACTTCCCACGCATGTGCTGAATGATATTACGTTGTTTATATGTCATTAGTATACTGATAAGCTCCTGAGGAAACTGACAAACATTTTAAGGAGTGTCATATCATAAGACTACCGTAATGTGAAAGATAGTTTACTTATTTTGTCAGAGGTCCTACTAAATTCGTGATTTTGGTTATGACTTGTCGTGAATTTTTTTCTGATTGTATCATCAAACAGATACAAAGTTTCACGGTTGACTGTACACTTGTTACTGAGAAGGCGGTGCACTATTTGGAGTTTTTAGGAAATGGTAATAAATAAATAAGTTACAATTATCCGAAGTTGTCATTATAAAATGTTTAATTTTAAATTATCTGATGCTGCAAATATTCAATATTATATTTTGATCAACTATTATTCATTAACTTAAAAACATAGCCCTCCTTCGGGCAGACGGGTAAAAACAAAAAAATGCTGTGGCCTTCTCAATCTCAAACTATCTCCATACATAACCAACAAAAAGTTGGAAAACCCCTGACTTGGTCACTTCAAAGTTCAATATCTCAAAAACGGCTAAACTGATTTTAATGAAATATGTCTAAGAACCATAGCTAGAAAACCTGATTTCAAATAAAAAAAGCATTCAAATCGGTCCACCCATTTAAGAGCTATGGTGCCACAGACACACATAGCGGTCAAACTTATATCACCCTCTTTTTGCATCGGGGGTTAAAAATACCAAGACTATCCATGGAGTAGGTACTTTAAGCATGAAACCATAACAAACAAACACAAACATTCATTATTTTAGCATGTCTCAATGATATTTCAGTTTTCATTATTAGCATAATAAAACTTTGTAATGTAACTAAAAATAAACAATTTGTTAGTTTTAATGTAAAGGATAAATTTAAAAATTAATATCAATGTTTAGATAAAACCAGTTTTTTAATCAGTCATGCCAGCCACATTATTCTCCTTAGGTGTGTAAGAAAATTATCACAATAAACAAAACCAGTTTGAAGCAGAAAAATGATAAACACATGCTTAACTAGTATGATAAGCAAATCTGTATTAGGTATCTTTTAAAAATGCAATTTATGGTATCATGTTACACCATAATTATTAATTTTAATTAAATTATTGCTCTTGGAAAAGGAAAAACCAGATAAAAAAAAAAAAATTAAAACCATCATGTGACAAATAAGTTTTATCTTATCTACTGATTTTAAGATCGTAAATATTTTTTTCCAAACAATATGTGTTAGGTGGAAAATTAGATATTATCGCTAGCACGATACCATTTTCTCTATGACGACCTTGCCGCTCAATTTGTTTTAATGAGACTTGTTATAAATTGCTGAATGTGAACCCTTTTATATTGCTACCCAGTGGACATAGGTCAATGTAAATGACAAGAAATCGCAAATAAATCGGCCCATTATAAGAAAAATACCATCAAGGCAAGGAACAATACGAATCAGATTAAGGTTATGTTATCAAGTGTATATAAATAACAAATACGCTTCTTAATATCGGACTTTTACACATACCTTTTCTTTATCGTATCAAGATACACTTCCAATGATTATTTCAACTATTTTCGATACTTTTCTTTTATAAAATCAACTTAAACTTTGTATAACAAATTCCAAAGAAACTATTTGCAGATGAGTATGACAGTCATGACATGACAAGACAATGACAGCCATTTGTGTGCAACCACAAACATTTTTATTTGTTATTAATTTAGTAGCCCTTTTTATTTGATTCAACAAAATGTTAATTCCAAAAATACCTTTGAAAAATACATATTTTATACACTATTGAATAGATGTCATAATATGCTCACCAGAAGGGCTAAACTTCTATATAAAACGCATATAAGCAGCTCAAATCTTTCTAGAACGCGCTGTTCCAAACTGGGGTCGAACGTACAACGACGGAATATTTCGTACTTATGTATATTTGTTAAAGGATTTTGAAAGTTCCGATTTTGTTTTATTTTTATCATCTTAATATATTACTTTCAAAACATTAAGGATTAAGATTTAAAAAATAAATTACAATATTTAATTTGATAAATAAAACTACCTCCTAAAAATTAAAGCTTAATAAGGACCATACGTAAAAAGGCGCGAAGAAAAAGTTTGCAAAAGTTTGAAGCTCGAATCCTAATATTGTAGGTAATGGAACTAGCACTAAAACAAATAGCATTCATAAAATTACAATGAATGTTGTGCAAAGAGAAACAATAAATTCAAATAAAATAAATAAAAAGTCAAAGAAAGACCTAGTGAGGAAAGAATTTTCTTGGGGTAAGTCCTTTTACGAAACTCAGCTACTTCCTAGCTTTTCACTTCCTAGCAATTTTAAATTAATTCTATTTGACAAACAGGAATTCGTGGTGGCACATCGTTATTGCCAAATAAATCAACAATTTCGAATAGTGGTCCGCGATACCAATTCATCAATAATAATAATAATGGCGAATCTACGTCAAAACCGAAAATATCTTCTATGGGGCCTCCATTGGAGCCCCTAAAAAGTTTGAAGCGCAAGTAAGTATAAATTCATGGTTTTCAGTTTTACCGTTACGCTCGTATTTGACAAACCATCATTATTGCCAAATAAATCAACAATTCCGAATAGTGGTCCGCGATACCAATTCATCAATAATCAATAGTTTATTTGCGAACTTCCTTCCGCTGGCGTTCGTGTCCTCATAGTGTGGTGTATGTTTTTATATGTTTTAGTTTTTAAATGGGTTGCGGCTTGCCGTTACACTATGCTGAGTGGGGTCCACTTTATACTATTCGATGTTATTTTTATTTTTTTCCTTATAATGTATTTTTATCTGTATCGAATATGTGTAAATGAATGTTTCTCTCTCTCTCTCTCTCTCTCTCTCAATAATAATAATAATGGCGAATATACGTCAAAACCGAAAATACCTTCTATCCATTGGAGCCCTAAAAAGTTTGAAGCGCAAGTATGAATAATTCATGGTTTTCAGTTTTACTTGTGTGTATTGTGGTTTTACCGTTACGAGTAGAAAAATTCGAATGGCTACAGCCAGGGCACGAAATTCAAAAATCGAATTTCGTATCGTATCGTCCCTGCAATGCTACTACGAAACTCGAAACTCGAAGTTCGTGTCGTGCGGTCCCTCTCGCTCTCGTATTAAATAGTATAAGTGCCAGAGGGACCGCACAACACGAACTTCGAGTTTCGAGTTTCGTAGTAGCCCTGCTATCACTCTCGTATTGAATAACATAACATAATGCGTCAACGGAACGGCAAGAGACAAAGTTCGAATTTTGTACTTCGTAGTATAGGACCAGCAGGGCTACTACGAAACTCGAAGTTCGTATCGTACCGTCCCTCTTGCTCTCGTATTAAATAGTATAAGTGTCAGAGGGACCGCACGACACGAACTTCGAGTTTCGAGTTTCGTAGTAGATTGCGGGGCTATACCACAGAATAAGTAATAGTACAAGTGGCTATACCTCTACTATACCTATAAATGGTTATATTTATAATCAGTGGCGTAACTATAGGGTGGCAGGGCTGGCAAAATGCCACGGGCCCCCGACCCAAGAGGGCCTCTGTCAAAGAGGCCGCGAGCTCAGAAATATTTTTTTAACATTGTACCTGAGTATTTTATTTTACTTAAAATCAAATTAAGTACAACGTGACGATTTTTACTGATACGGCCCCATCAAAAGAATTTGCCACTGGCCCCAGATGGTATAGTTAGTTCTACGCCACTGATTAAAATGATGTATTGGATTCTACGTATTAGATTATTCAAGGTTGTGGATAATTTTATTCGTAACGTGAAAACTGCACTTTAATCTTTTTTTTTGCGGAAACAATGCTATTTTTTACTTCTGGTTGAAAAATTAGAATAAAGAATAAAAGCGTAAGAATGTTGCCAGTGTCAAAAAAGCAATGTAGATAATTTTTAGTCTAGTTTCGATTTTAGGTATAGGTATATTTTAGCTTACTTTATTTATATGTAAGTATATAAATTATACTAATGGAGTGAAATTTAAATACCATTTCTTCTCGGAGTAGAGGCCGAGTAACGTTCTTAGTGTTATGGATTTAATAAGAAGCAAAGATTGTAGAGCCAATTATATATAATTTGGGAAAAGAATTACTTATTCACACAACCATGTTTTATAGTGACATTCAGAATTGATTTGTAACTAAGGTAACGTATTAGCAAAGTACGTCACACTTAGCTCAATAATAATTAAACCAAAACAAAAGTCATAAGTTCATTAATAAAGAATAATAGAAATAGAAAATAAAATTATAATGCCAATTTGTTATCAAAACGGTTATCGATAAATAAATGTTCGCATGTGAATTACATCACGCGGATCATTCACACACGAAGTGTTAGGTGCAGTCGAGGTCAGAGAAAATAAACAATAACTAAAGAGAGAGGTTACATTCATCATTATTCTATTTTTAAATACCTTAAGCAACTTCCTTGAGCTACTAAGGGTAAATTATAATAAAAGCTTCAATAATCTTTGTTTTTATTGATTTTACCTCTGAATTCATAGTGCTATATTCATTGGAAAAAAATACCTAAAACGCTTGTAATTATAAGTAGGTTATAATTAACTTGATTAATATAATAAGTAAAACACCACACTAAAATGATGATCGATGGACAAATATAAAGAACCGTTGTTGTAAATTTAAATGCTAAGAAAAAATATATATTTTTAAGATTACTCCAAAACTCTAACTCTACCAAGCCGGAATCATCATCCAGCGGCAAAGCAAGGCAACCAAGAGTATTGGCTAGCGATTCAGCAGCAGCTGAATCAGACTTCTGCACACCTAAGAACAGACCGAATGCATTGAGATACATCAGCAGCAGTAGCAGAGGTATGATTTCGTTTTTGTAGCTCGTCTTGTTATAGTTATTAGTTTTGATTGTTATCGTATAATAACAATGTGCGACACGTGAGAAACTGGCTTCTTAGTCTATATATATACTTTCTGTGAGATTTATTTTTTGAAATGCTCAGTAACCTCTATAGGTCAACTTTCAGGTGGATATAGCGGAACTAGATCAGCCCGATCATCTAGCACCGCTGTGGAACCTAGCGTTATTTTAGGTCAGTTTTGATGAAATGTATTAGACAATTAAAAAATGTTATGACACGTGATCACGAAAAATATGCATTGTAATTTCAGCTATATCAGAAGGCAGAGGTATGGCACGTGGTGAGATAGGTATGGCAGCAATTGACTTAAGGCATCCCAATTTAGTGCTTTGTCAATTCAGCGACTCGCTTCTGTACACGCACACTATGACTAAGATAAATTATTTCAATCCTATCGAAGTAAGTATAAGCAGCCAATACCTACTATTTAATGTACCTTTAAAATTGACTTTAGTATATAATATGCTTCTAGTACTACACTAGTTTTTTTATTTGGTATTAATATAAATAAATTAAAATCAATTAACAACAATCAAATGCTTTGTATGTATTTATGTACTTAAAAAAAATTAACACCGCTCTTCAGTCCTACATACAGCAAGGTTAATGTAAAGATACAATATCTATATCGACAGATAATAGTTCCCAACACATTCTGCGAAGGCGTGCAACCTAGCCAGCTTTATCAGCTCATAAGAGACCAATATCCTTTGTTAAACTTGACTACGGTCCAACGAAGACACTTTAATGATGCTGTAGGTCGTCAACATATACAGACGTTATGTGCACCCCACTACAGCCCTGTGTTTCTTCAGATTCTTGACAAGTGAGTCTGCGCATCACAAAAAAAACTACTAGGATAATAAATAATCTGAAATATCACTTTATACAATTATCGGAACATTTGTAATGATTCTTTTACTTATGTAAATCATTTTTATGTGGATTCATTTCTAATAAATGTCTTACAAAAATAAATTTTACGCGATTTCAGATTCTATGCATTAACAGCAGCTGCAGCAGTACTTAAATATGTGGAATACATCCAATGTGTAGTTTTTGCGAGAGAATCCCTGAAAATCGAATATCATTCATCAGAGAATACAATGATAATTGGTACTTTTCGTATAAAAGTTACAAATATTAAGTACTTGTTTACGAATGGAAAGGGTAATACAGCTGTCTTATTTTTGATAGATGTAGGAACAGCAACTCAACTGGAACTGGTGCAACCTTTGCTACCTTCAGCGGGGGCAACTTGTTGTCTCCTAGGAGTATTAGGTCCAACTTATACGGTTGGTGGAATCAGAGCTTTGAGGGCAGCAATACTACAGCCGTCATGCAAAAAGGAGTTCATTGAAAATAGGCTAGATGCTGTTCAGGATCTAATTGAAAATGAATCTGGATTGATGATAGGATTACAGGTAAGTTAAAATAATATTAAGCAAAACCTATGCGGCATTAAAACCGATTCAATTTTTATTTTAGTTCGCTTATGATAATAACGATACAGCAAAGTAATGCCTGAATCAATATTCAGGCATTATTTTGCTGAGGCCCACATAAATGTACTAGCTACAATATTTTTGCGTTGTATCTTCGCCACCTATTATTTATGCACCACAATTACGTCTATATAAATGAAAAACGTTAGTAGTTTGAGTAATATTTGTGATAATTGGCGATTTGTGACAAATATATTGTATTTTTTTTTTGTGGTAGAGGAGCAAGGGGTTCTGCATATTAATATATAGGTATTGTATGTCTCGCACAGATGTAGCCGTGTTCCACGGTTGGTAAGGGAGAAGCAGGGTAAAAAAAGTGATTCAATAACAAATATGCTTATGCATCCCTTCTTCTATTGATTGATATGCATATTTCGGTAACATCAGTAAACTCCTATGTCCTATCAGATAGGACCTATCTTATCTATGATTCACACTTTAAAACAACATCGAACGATGCTCTTTTAGGATGTGGTTAAGAAATTATCAGACATCGACAGAATATTGTTACTATGTGTTGAGCCACAAAACCAAGACATGAACAAGATGGGTGAGGCCCAGTTGAATCAGGTACTACTACTAAAAACCACTTTGGAAATGGTACCAAAGCTTGTTGAAGCACTGAAAGTAGCTAACAGCGGGAGACTTCAAAAAATGAAAATGGTAAAGCGTTACATAATTCATTACGGCTATTAATTAAGGTTCCGTAGCCAAAATGGCAAAAACGAAACCCTTATAGTTTCGCCATGTCTGTCTGTCTGTCCGTCCGCGGCTTTGCTCACGGACTATCAATGCTGGAAAGCTGTAATTTTTGCACGAATATATATGTAAACTATGCCGACAAAGAGGTATAATAAAATAATAAAAAAAAAAATTTTAGTGTACCTCCCATAGACGTAAAGTGGAGGTGATTTTTTTTTCTCATCCAAACTTGTAGTGTGTGGTATTGTTGGATAGGTCTTTTATAACCATTACGGGGTTTCCAAAACGATTTTTCGATTCAGTGATATGTTTGCAAAATATTTAACTTTGAAGTGCAATTTTTTATTAAATCGAGCGTCCCCCCCCCTCCCCTCTAAAATCTTAACCACTGGGTGGGAAAATTTGAATAAAATCAGGATTGTAGTAAGTATAACAGACTAACACATAAAACTATTAACGGTTAAGTTTTCTTGAAAATTCTCAATAGTTTAAGAGAAAATAGCAGCTTAAGGTATAAAATATACCTAAACTTGGAATCTTCCGTACAATATACGAAATCCTTAGAAAAATATTACTTAATTTTTTCGTAATGGCTACGGAGTCCGACACGCTCTTGGCCGGTTTTCTTTGTAAACAATGATAACTATTTAATCTTATGGTGTTTGTTTTAATTTTAATGCAAAGGACTTCGAAAACCCCCAATTCAATGAAATATCTGAACGGATAAAAAATATAATCCAAGATGACGCTCATCTAGAGAAGGGTGCCATGGGAAGTCTCCAGAGGTGTTTTGCTGTAAAGCCCGATATAAATGGACTATTAGATGTGGCTCGGAGGACTTACTCTGAACTTATCGATGACATTCAGAAGATAGTAGAGCATTTGGGGGAATCGTACGAATTGCCGATAAGACTAAATCAAAACATGATGAAAGGGTTCCATATTGTACTAACAATTTCTCCAAATAATCGAAGAAATTTCAACGTTGAAGAGCTACCTCCAATCTTTATACAGGTATTACCATAACTTTATTGGACTTAAAGGAGATAAGAACTTTTTTTGATATTCATTAAATATTAAAGTCGAAAATATTATTTAACAAAATGTAAATGCAAAGAAATTAAAAAAGAATGAAGAAACTAAAAATAACTCGCTCTAAACCTCAACACTTGAAAATTTTATTTGTTATTAAGATCATTGATTTGATGTCGATGTCTATTTGCCAACTTATTTGATACATCACACTCAACCACTCGCTTAAATATCGCTAAGATATCATCTGTCTATTTTCCTACAATGTGTCAAAATAAGTATGATGCTTTGAATCCAATTCCAGGTACAAAATAATGGTACGAGAGTTTCAATGACAACAGAAGAATTAGTTGTTCTTGATCAGCAGGCTAAGGAGTCTTTGAATGAAATTCAGAAAATGAGCAATATGTAAATATTAATATCACTTTGAGTAACGATTTTTTAGCTAATGGGGATAACCCGCATCTTTTTTCTTTGGCCCTCGAGCTATTGAATCCATTCATACAATTTCAAGATCACATTCATTTTAAGTTTGATTAAATAATTATAATATTTTTTCAGTGTGATTGGAAGTCTTTTAAAGGACCTGCGACCATTCATGTCTAGTCTGTACAAACTTTGTGAGAACGTTGCCGAATTAGACATTCTACTGTCCATAGCTCAAGTAAAGTTATTAAATTTAATTTATATGTACCAAACTAGAAAACGGGATTGTATGTAAGATCTGATTTAATAACTTACTTTTAGGCTAGCACAGTAGGGTCATACACACGACCAGATTTCAGCAACCACCTCGATATACGCAATAGTATTCACCCACTTTTGGACTACAATAGCCAAACCATGCCAGTCCCTAATGATATTGTGAGTGTTTTTTTTTAGTTATCATAATTTTATATGACCTTTGTTTGGAAGAATTTGACTAGCTAGAATATCGTCACTACTTTGAAAAAAGCTCGTATCTCAAAATTGATACTTTTCTAATTGAACTTTACGAACATTGAACTAATGAACTAAAAGAAATAAATTTTCAATAAATTATTTACGAACATTATTTCAAAGGTCAATTTTGTTGACGTATTGATTTGAGATACTAGATTTTTTCAAAGTAGTGACGATATTATTGTAATGTTTCAGTATGCCAGCCCAGAGCAAAACTTCACAATAATAACCGGCCCGAATATGGGTGGCAAAAGCATCTACATAAAACAAATTGCTGTATTGCAAATTATGGCGCAGGTTTATTTTGTATTATTATCATCTAAAATTCTAAAGAAATAAGCTTGTATTGAAAATTAAATTTTTATTATAAATTTTATTCAGAAGTCAGTTAAAGTAAAAACTGAATTATCTGTCGACTTCAAACCTTAATTTCATTATAGGTTGGGTGTTTCCTGCCAGCAACAAATGCTGTTCTCAGAATTTGTGACCGTGTCTTCTCACGAATAGGCTTTAACGATAGTGTTGAGTTGAATGCCTCTACTTATGTCATTGAGGTACAAATTTAACAGATGTATTTTAAACATTGTCACATCTTTAGTCATAAAACTGCAAGTATCTACTTTTCGTTTGATTTCGACATCATGTTACAGATGAAAGAAATACAGCATATTTTGAAAGGTTTGACTACATCAAGCTTGGTAATAATAGACGAACTTTGTAGGTGAGCTTCTTACATTTTAACTTTCTCTTACATTAAAATTTAATAATTTTAGATTAAATTAGGTAGGTTAGATTTAGAATTATCACCTACTCAACTATCACTACATAACATCTTTTTTCAGGGGAACGTCAACAGAAGAAGGAACTAGTATAGCTTGGGCAGTATGTGAAGACCTACTTGCAAGTGATGCTTTTATCTTTTTCACAACGCATTTCATGTATTTGACGAGACTGCAGGACTTATATTTTAATGTCGTCAAGTAAGTTTCCACGTTCAAGGTAAGTACTTATCGTGTGTTAGTTATTAAATATTATAAATTACTTACAGTTTGCACACTGAAGTCAGAGAAGAAGAAATGACAAATTCGCCAGAACTGCAAAAGCGACTTGTCTATGAACATAAAATTAAATCAGGAATTACGAATATAAAGAACTATGGTTTGTCGTTAGCAGCGAAAACAAATTTGCCATCAGGAACAATTCAACTTGCATGGGAATTAGCTGAATTAATCGATAAAAACAGAAATGTAATAAAAATTAATTTAGTTGAACACTTCAACTTAACATTATTTCAGTCATTCAAATGTTTTTTTACGATGATGAAATTACACTTTTTAGCACCAGGATACAAACTCTAAATTTAAAAGTGATAACAGATTACTTTATGAACTCAACGCTGCAATAAGAAAAGAATCAAGGAGACACCCAAATAACGAAAGTTTTATAAGGAACATAAAGATCAAATTCAAAGAAGATAATCCTCAATTAATAGAGAGACTCAAGGTACAACGACGCAGAGCAAATAACTATATTGACACAAGTGATAATAATTCGTCCGTGTCTAATACTAGACAAGAACCTTCGAACGATGGAGTAATAAATTCTAGGAATTCGTATTCATCTAGTGATCAGCTTAATCGAATACCACTATCAATCAACAGATCTCAACAAAGACCCATAGTATACACCGATGGAGATGATAAAGAAAATAGAGATTTAATACACAATCTCGCTACTACAGAATGTCGAGGTGTTAAATCCTCGACTGAGCTTTTAAATACTATGATGCATCTTGACAATAATAACATTAATCAAAATCCAGAAAATACAAATGATGGCGATGAAAATGAAGATAACTATTTCGAAGAAGCAAGAAATGAAAACTTTGATAACGATGAGGATGACACTGCTAATAATACGGCCTTCATTGATGGCTCGATAATCATTTCTGATGTACATATTAACGAAGGTGGTTTGAGGAATGATACTAATGATCCTTTTACTGGCTCGGACTCGGAGCTTGCCGAAGCTATGACTCAAATCATTGAATGTTCCATACAAACCAAAACAAAAGACGATAGTGAGGTATCAACAGATGAAGAATTAATCAAAGAAACAGTGAATGATATTAACATGGAGTTAGAGAGTGTAACTGTTAGTTTAGAAGACTTGGTTCTTCCACCTCCACTGGAATTTAGAGATTAATAAAGGTTGTTCATTATTATTTTTGAATGTTTTAATTAGAACTTTATTTATTCCACAAAATAATAAATATATAGTATTGTACATAGCTTTAAGTACATCCCATTCTCATCCCACTAATATTATACATGCGAAAGTCTGTTTGTTTGTGTGACCTCATTCCGTCTAAACCGCTGAACCGATTTAGATGAAATTCGGTAGGTATACAGATAATTTGAGTCCCGGGAAAGAACATATAGGATACCTAGTTTTTTATCCTGGAAAATTGCATATTTGGCGAGATAAACTAATTGTGAGCGGACGGAGTCGCGGGAAACAGCTAGTATGTATGTATGTAAACTATTTATTGTACAAAAGAACTGAAACAAATTTTGAGATACTAGTACAAAGGCGGACTTACTTATCCCTTTCTCTACCAGTGAACTTTTGAGTGGATCAGAGGAGAAATCAATAGGGCTATCGTTTTTTGTCTTTCTAGATGGCGCTACTGTTGCGTGAGGTTTTTAAGTGTGGCTTTCAAAGTCTGTTATTACGGGCGTGAAAACAAAGTTTAGATTAACAACATACTTAATTGGCTTAAAACCGTACCATAAAAATATCGAGCAAACAGTGTTGCGTGTGTAGTCTCGTTTTGTTCGGAAAAAAGGGAGGACAAAAGTGTCAGAAAGACAAAACTGTCTCAAAACACAGACATTCATTCCCCATACATAACGCATAAATTGTCATAATTAATTTCAGGTAATGCAAAATATTCATTTGACATTTTGACACTTCGAAGACCTCAAGCTACACTCTAGCGGCGAGTTCATACACGATAGCCCTCAAACCGACAAAGAGTGAGTTTCGCCCATAAACATTATTTCATATATCTATAGGTACTTACGTGTAGAGTTTAAAATTAGGATTCTATGTGGACCCCGTGGAAATATCGGGATTAAAGCTATAACATGCCGTTTGTGCTATTCTGGTACTAAATAATGAGAAGGGGCAGACTCGAGACTTTTTTTACATTATTGATAACGTTACCATGTATCTCATCTTCCTACACTTCTCGTCTCGATGACGTAAGTGAACTTGCACTTGCAACCCTAAGTTGCAATCAGCAGGGCTACTACGGAACTCGAAGTTCGTGTCGTGCGATCCCTCTGACACTTACACTATATTTAATACGAGAGCAAGAGGGACCACACGACACGTACGCTCGAAAATAGTTTAGTTTTGAATTAGGTTTAGTTTAGTTTTAATGTTATCACTTCGTGGTTATTAAATTTTGTTTATAGTGGACTTAAAAAAAAAGCGTAAGTATGGAAAATAATAGAATTATAAGAATAGGTTTTATTTTGTAAAAGAATCTTTCTACAGATCCCTACCTACACCACAAACAAACTATATACAAATCAAACCTTACGTGTATTATACGAGGCAGAATAAGTAAGTAATAATAGCAGTAATAGTAATAAATAGTACGACGAGACATGCAATGGCAACACAAGCGAAAGCAGTGTTGCCAGACACCCCGCTTTTTCGCTTTTTACCCCGCGTTTTTGCCACTGGCCCCGCTGTTTTTTGAAAATATTATACACGAACAACTTTTAAATGTTACCACTTGCTCGTGGAAAAATGTGGTAAATTCAAAACTTCGAACGAACGAAACAGCCAAATGCTTAAGTACGGCGCAGCGGAAGCACTAGTTGTACTATGATTTTTCTTTGCCTTTCAACGTGCCAAAAAAACCTATAAACGTATTCCGCAAATCCGCATTTTCATTTAAAAATCCGCGTTTTGAAAGCGCAGCTCCCGCTTTTTGTATTCCGTCATCTGGTTATTTGGCTATTCTTTTGTATTCTAGCATCTGGCAACACTGACCGAAAGCGGCTAGAAAAAAAAAACATTTTGCAAATGGCCGCTAACGCTAAGTGGTACTTATGCGGCATTGCATTTTATTTCAGTTTTTGATCATGAAGTAATGCTTCACGAATTAGGATTGAGATAGTGAAATAAGTGTAAAAATACCTGTAAGTGTCCTGTTTAATCATTGCTATGATAAAATATGTGTTTTCCGTTGCGCTTGTTTACGGCGACGCGTTGCTTTTTTTGTTGTGCGCCATGTGATGTGTTGAATTGTTTTTGTTGTAGAAGGCGGTTAGCCATGTCGCTGCCGCCTTACCTGCTGGGGCCCAACCCATGGGCCACAATGATGGCACAGCAGCAGTTAGCCGCAGCGCAGCAAGCCGCTCTACAGGCGCACGCTGCGGCCGCTGCTGCTGCCCCTCCCGTCCCGCCATCGCAGCCCCCTAAACCACACCACATTCCCGAAGAAAAGATAAAAGAAAAAAGTAAGTACATTTTACTCACCAGTAAGTAGGTATGGATTGAAATGACCACACAAGTAGCAATGCTGAAAAGAAAGGTTATTATTTTAATTCCAAAGGATTATCACAAGACTCGAAATCTGAATGTAGTTATCGGAAAAGTTGTTTGAATATTGATTGATTCTAGTGATAGGCTGCATTTCCACCAGAGATGTGTGAGGATGCTTTGCAAGGAATTTGTCCGGAATCAATAGAGAAGCTTCATTTACCTATTCTTGCTCCGCAAAGCTGTTTGGTTCATTACAAACACATTATTCACAACACATCCTCTGTAAATGCAACCTATAATAATTATGGTTCAAGATCATTCTGCATTTTGCATTTGCACATTTCTTTTAATTATCATTGTTTTACTATCCATAAATGAATATTCGCCATACACTTTTAGCGATGACACAAATTGCTAAGCATCTCAGCGCCATACAAATATGTGTTTACGAAATTCTGGGATGCTGCCTTCAATATAAAAATTTAAACATTGTAGGAGTTTTACTATAAATACTTGTATTACATAGACTAGGAAATATTAACATGGGTAAAGTAAATGAAAACTAGCACATTTTATACCTACTTCTGTACAAATAAAAATATTTCCTTGTTACTGAGATATTATCTTGCAATTGGCTGTAGCATCGCTGGTGCTCATATCACACTTCATATAAATATGACACAAGCATGCAAGCTGCAGATTTACAAGTTCATTAGACAGGCCCTTGCATCCAGCGACTAGGTTTTGGTACAAGGGACAGTGTAACATTGTGTCTGATGCTCGCCATGAGGTTGACATAGACACATTTACCTAGTGTACTAAAGCCTCATTAAAATATAACATTAAAATAACTCTCTTTTGGGCAGTCGGGTAAAAAAAGCATGCAAGCTACTTGCTCAATAATATGCGAGCTAGAGGCATGTCTATTGTCAACCTATTGTGCTATTATTTTTAAGTGAACTTTTACTATGTCTCTTTTTACATTTATTAATTGCCCCTTTTATAAGGTTTTGCCATGTAGTTATTTGCCAAAACTATTTCCTATGGGGTAACATTAATGGCAATGGATATAATTTTCCATACCAGACACAATGGAAAATGCTGTTGTTGCTAACATTTATCCTTTCATCCACATCCTAAATTATAGCCCATGACTTGATAGGCAAAGAATTTTTCAACTCCCAGTTGGTTTTTTAACTGACTTCAAAAAGGAGGAGTTACATAATCAGTGCCAATAACCTGACAATCATGTTCTCTGTATGGAGGCCGTTTTCGCTACATAGGTTACAATCATATCATGTAGTGATATGTGGTTGTGAATTTCTTAATTTATTATGAATAATTCTAAAGTTGAAATCACGGAATGACCTCAAACGATTGCTTAATTTAATTGCTTGCTGTTGTAAACTAGTCCTTCCTTCTTTCTGTAAAAAAGGTTGCCTGGAAGAGATCGCTCGATAAGGCCGCCTATTGCTCACCTTGTAATTTTAATAATTTGTTTTCTGTATCGCTTACTATGTCTGGTGTACAATAAAGAGTCTTTGTATTGTATTGTATTGTATTAACCAAGAGCGCATTCTGTTTTAAGTAAAAATAATCGAGTCTTGCAATGAAGCTGGCATAGTCACACAGGTGCACTTAAGCCTCGAACAAAAAAAGTTAAAATAATAAATAAAAATGATAAATTGAAAAAAAAAAATGTTGAAATTTTCCAAAAAAAAATACATGCAAGTCTTGATATTTGGTTCCTTTTTATGGCAATTTTGTTAATTCATTTACAGCTCAAAAATGGCTTCAACTTCAGTCAAAACGCTTCTCCGAGAAGCGCAAGTTTGGCTTTGTAGATGCACAAAAAGAAGACATGCCTCCTGAACACATCAGGAAGATCATAAGAGACCATGGTGACATGACTAGTCGCAAATACCGTCACGACAAACGCGTGTACCTTGGAGCCCTAAAGTATATGCCACATGCAGTTATGAAACTTCTTGAGAATATGCCCATGCCATGGGAACAAATCAGGGATGTCAAAGTTCTATACCACATCACTGGAGCTATCACATTTGTGAATGAGATACCATGGGTTATTGAACCTGTTTATATTGCACAGTGGGGCACCATGTGGATCATGATGCGAAGAGAGAAGCGTGACCGTAGGCACTTCAAAAGAATGAGGTTCCCTCCCTTTGATGATGAGGAACCTCCCTTAGATTATGCTGATAACATCCTTGATGTTGAACCATTGGAAGCTATTCAAATTGAGTTGGATTCAGATGAGGATGGAGCTGTAGCATCCTGGTTCTATGACCACAAGCCTCTATTAGGCACGAGGCATGTAAATGGTTCTACATATCGACGTTGGAACCTCACTCTGCCACAAATGGCTACTCTATATAGATTAGCCAATCAGCTGCTTACTGACTTGGTAGATGACAATTACTTCTATCTTTTCGATTCAAAGAGCTTCTTCACTGCCAAAGCTCTGAACATGGCTATACCAGGTGGCCCTAAGTTTGAGCCCCTCGTCAAAGACAATTCAGCTGGTGATGAAGACTGGAATGAGTTCAATGACATCAACAAAATCATCATTCGGCAGCCAATCAGAACTGAGTACAGGATCGCCTTCCCTTATCTGTACAATAACCTACCACACTTTGTTCAGCTGTCTTGGTAAGAAAATATCTTGCTAAATAAAACTTTTTAAAATTATTTTTTTTGGAAGTTTCATATTAAATTTATTCTTACTTTTAATAGGTATCACACACCAAACGTGATATACATCAAAACAGAGGATCCAGACCTACCAGCCTTCTACTTTGATCCCCTGATCAACCCAATATCACACCGGCATTCAGTTAAGTCCCTGGATCCAGTTCCTGATGAAGAGGAGTATGTGCTGCCTGAAGAAGTCACTCCATTCCTGCAAGAAACTGCCTTGTACACTGATAATACTGCTAATGGCATTGCCTTGCTCTGGGCCCCGAGGCCCTTCAACATGAGATCAGGTAAGAACCAATTATGGCAAAATTTATTTGCAGTTAGTTGTGTAATTGTTTTTTACAGTTTCATGATTAACTCATTATTGTTTTAAGGTCGCACTCGTCGTGCTATCGATGTACCACTTGTAAAGACATGGTACAAGGAACATTGCCCACCTGGACAGCCTGTGAAAGTCAGGGTATCATACCAGAAACTTCTGAAGTACTATGTGCTCAATTCATTGAAGCATAGACCTCCAAAGCCGCAGAAAAAGAGGTGACAAATAACACTTTTATTAATCACATGTCTATCTGTAAAAGTACAAGTATTCATGGACCGTTTATTTTCAGATATTTGTTCCGATCATTTAAATCAACAAAGTTCTTCCAAACCACAACCCTAGACTGGGTGGAAGCGGGCCTGCAGGTTTGTCGCCAAGGGTACAACATGCTCAATCTCCTTATTCACCGCAAGAACTTGAATTACTTGCATTTGGACTACAACTTCAACTTGAAACCTGTGAAGACGCTTACCACCAAAGAGAGAAAGAAATCGCGATTCGGAAATGGTCAGTTGATGCATAGTGTTTCAAAAATGTTGTAATTTTTTTCTTTACTGTTATTTACGTTGTATAAGCGTATCTTTTACCACTGAACATCGTAGTCCAGCCTTTGCATAGTATATTTAATATAGGTTGATGATTACTTGGAGGTGGTTGGAAAGTGATTTTTGGTTGTATTGCAACAAAAATGTTTTATAAATATTTAATCTTCTGCAGCTTTCCATTTGTGCCGCGAGATTCTGCGTCTTACGAAGCTCATAGTAGACTCCCACGTCCAGTATCGCCTGAACAATGTGGACTCGTTCCAACTCTCAGACGGACTACAGTACATCTTCGCTCACGTGGGCCAGCTGACTGGCATGTACCGGTACAAATACAAGCTGATGCGACAGATCAGGATGTGCAAGGATTTGAAGCATCTCATCTACTACAGGTTCAATACGGTACTGTACAAAAAGGTTACATAAATAAAAGTTGTGTTAAGTACAAAGGCGGACTTATCCCTGCAGGGATCTCTGCCAGTCAACCTTTGTAGTTAACTATATCTGCATTTTTAAATTGTATTAGTTTAAGTAAGTTTTGGACAAACCAAACAGGTGTGATAATAGCTAATTAGTCTGCGTTTCAATCACATGAATTTCCATGATCTGAAATTCTAAAGTATTGACTACAAGAGAGAAACAACTAACGCCAACTTTTGATGGATAAGTTAAGATTGGCGATGATTTATTCTTAAATATAATATGTATAGGCAGCACTAGTCTGCTTACCCTTAATGCACGCCACAAATCAAACATCATACAAGCATGTTTTACATACAGCATCAGGCAGGACCTAGCTAGCCCAAATTACGGCATGTTATTTCATCATAGTTCGTCATTTTAATTTAGTCAATACACGATATTATTTGAGGCATAAACTTGAATCGTTTGAACACAGGGACCAGTATCAAAAGGCCCCGGCTGCGGTATCTGGGCGCCGGGCTGGCGGGTCTGGCTGTTCTTCATGCGAGGCATCACGCCTCTTCTGGAGCGCTGGCTCGGCAACCTCTTGTCCAGGCAGTTCGAAGGACGACACTCCAAAGGTAAATTCAGACGCATGTATATTCTAAGAGTATAATACAGAGGCCGTAGCAGCTGTATCTCGGCACAAGACTAGCGGGTCTGGGGTTTCTGCACTATACGATTCGGGCAAGGAACGACACTTAAGGCTGACCAAATCCAGGCCCGCGGGCCACCAAGTGGCCTATCTAAACGAAAAAAAGAACGTAATCGCAACTTGATTTCGTCATACTGATACAGTAGTTATTCTATTCCACTTCTCCCCTGACAACCTAAAATAACCCTTATAATTTTCTAGGTGTCGCTAAAACGGTGACGAAGCAGCGCGTCGAATCTCACTTCGACCTGGAGTTGCGAGCTTCGGTTATGCACGACATTGTCGACATGATGCCTGAGGGTATCAAGCAAAACAAGGCTAGGACTATTTTGCAGCATTTGTCTGAAGCCTGGAGGTGCTGGAAGGCTAATATTCCTTGGAAGGTTAGATTTATAAATTAAGGGGCTACCCATGGTTTTAATCGATTTTTGACAAGTTTTGAATCGTATCTCCTACTTTTGCACTACAGATAGAATTATAAGTGAAACGGCTACCGGTTCTTCAATATTTTATCTCCATTTTTGTCTACCGGATTTTGAAAAAAAAAATGAATACTTAATTTTGTATGATTTTTTTAAACATTGTCTAAACAAACACTTATTTCGTATCTCTTTTGACGTGAAAGATCTAACATACGAAATCTACATATTTGGGTTCGTCTTTGACGTCCCTAAAAACGTGTCTAGGGTTTTCATTTGAAATTAATTAACACAAAAGCTATGGCCAGAAAACCAGTTTTTTAGCCTAAAATTGTTCAACTTTGATGCCAAATATCTCGAAGACAATGAACTTTGAAGTAAATATGGGATACTATATTGCTTAATTTACTGAATAAATGATTTGAATTTTGAAATTATTTGCTGATAGTGGATAAATACTAAAACTGCATATAAATAGTTTTTTCATAAATATTAGCACAGCACCTCATCACTTTGACTTCAGTTCAGTAGTACTTACTTACTATCAGGGCGCAGTGACCCAAAGTGGGTCTTAGCCTCCAACAACAGATAACGCTACGCTTGCGATCTTGAGCTAGCTCTTGCCAGCCTTACCCTGAGGTCCAAAAGGTTTTACCAGGCCAGCAGTACCTAGGACAACCAACATGTCTACGTCGACTCGGTCGTCCCAAGTACGCTCTCTTCACGGCTCGATCCTCTTTCAACATTGCCACGTGCCCGAGCCACCAGTCTGAACGCTACCTATAGCATTGGGTTCAGATATCAGGTCTTCAATTTCCCTATTCTTTCTTATCCTCCAGCTTCTGTCATCTCTCTGAGTCGGCCCCAGAATCTTCCGCAGAATTCTCTGTTCAGCTTATTCTCTTCTTTGAGTGTTAGTCTCCGAGCTTCGCAACCCTACATCAGGATTGGTTGGACTTCAGTACAGAGTTTTTCCTGCTAATGATGAAATCTTTTAACAGGTACCTGGCTTGCCCACACCAATAGAGAACATGATTCTCCGCTACGTGAAAATGAAGGCGGATTGGTGGACAAATACGGCGCACTACAATCGTGAGCGTATCCGTCGCGGTGCCACCGTCGACAAAACAGTTTGCAAGAAGAACTTGGGACGGCTTACGAGGCTGTATCTCAAAGCTGAGCAGGAGAGGCAGCATAACTATTTGAAGGTGAGAACTAGCGTCTTAGAGAGTGCTATTTACAATCTCTCCAACAGGCTAGATTATAGCTACACTGTAGACAACAAAGAGTGGATTATTAGATTTGTGTCAGTCGCGATTTTTTTTTTTTAATTCTACTTGATGGCAAACGAGCAAGTGGGTCTCCTGATGGTAGGAGATCACCACCGCCCATAAACATCTGCAACACCAGGGGTATTGCAGATGCGTTGCCAGCCTAGAGGCTTAAGATGGGATACCTCAAGTGCCAGTAATTTCACCGGCTGTCTTACTCTCCACGCCGAAACACAACAGTGCAAGCACTGCTGCTTCGTGGCAGGATTAGCGAGCAAGATGGTGGTAGCAATCCGGGCGGACCTTGCACAAGGTTCTACCACCTGCAAATGCGATTTCGATGTTGTCAAAATTCTTTAAAAAGATCACCATGACATGCGAAAGCACATGACTGTAATTTTCATGTAATTTGTCAATGAGGGTTTCTTGACAGGCGAAATAAATATAGATGGTGTTATTTACGTGAGGTCCTGTTGGACGTTACCGTCCTGGATGAGATTGGCTCATTTAGTTATCACAAACATGACACAAATGTCAAAGTTGTCGAAGGGATCTCCCGATACTATCGTCATCTCATCAAGCCTTTTACAGAAAATCGATGAAACTAATTTTTTAATGCACATTTTCATCTGACTAACCATTTTTTGTTTCTAGGATGGACCATACATCTCCCCCGAGGAGGCTGTAGCGATCTACACAACAACTGTCCACTGGCTGGAATCCCGGCGCTTCGCCCCCATCCCCTTCCCTCCTCTGTCCTACAAGCACGACACAAAACTGCTCATCTTAGCATTGGAGCGACTGAAGGAAGCTTACAGCGTTAAATCGCGACTCAATCAAAGCCAGAGAGAAGAGCTGGGTTTGATAGAACAGGCGTACGATAATCCTCATGAGGCGCTGTCGAGGATCAAGCGTCATTTGTTGACGCAGAGGACGTTCAGAGAGGTATGTGAGGCAGTTAACTTGTTTATTAATCACTAGATAAAATGAACTAAAACAATAACTTTGCTCACCCGCGATCTTGTGTGGAGGTGGAGGAACTGCATGAACACACGCATATCTTGCATAAACGTAGGTATCATAAGGTCGCGGTGAGCAAAGTAAAAAGTTATTGTTTACGTTCATTGATATGGACCTCCGAAAAGTAACACCAATAAAAAACACTAGACAGAAGTTAGATCTGTGTGTCCAGAGTGTTTTCGTGGCAAATTGGCTACGTAACCGCTTCGACTTCTGCTTTTTTGGTAAAGACATGTATGTAGATGCTTAAATCGTCAACTGAATGCCATGTTCTTTATTTCATTCAAATTAGGCGCCCCTTCTTATTATGAGTATGGATTACTAACTTTTTTATTGTGTCTAGCTGAGGAGTAACATTTGTCTACTTTTGTACTAACTTCAAAAAGTATCTATTTGTTTTCTTATATTCAGAGTCGAGCCAGAGAGCCTGAAAAACTGACTATTTTAATTGACCACAGGTTGGAATAGAGTTCATGGACCTGTACTCTCACCTGGTCCCAGTGTACGACGTGGAGCCGTTAGAGAAGATCACAGACGCTTATCTGGACCAGTATCTGTGGTACGAAGCAGACAAACGACGGCTGCTGCCTCCGTGGGTCAAACCGGCAGATACTGAGCCTTCGCCGCTACTCGTCTACAAGTGGTGCCAAGGTTAGTTTAAAACAATAAGAATGGTTATTTAGTTTTTTCTTTAAACATTTTAGCTGGAGCACTGGCCGATTTTCAATCTGACCTGACCCAAATATAAACAGATGCGGCAAAAGTTGACTAACGACGCTTCTTCTGATTTTGACAAAACGTGTATAAATCTAGCATAGGGCGTCTAACAACGAGATGGACGGATGACCTGGTTAAAGCCGTAGGTTCACGGCGGATGCAGGCCGCTTCTAACCAAAGCAACTGAAAGTCTATGGGGGGAGGCCTATGTCCAACAGTGGACGTCCTACGCCTACGGCTGACATGATGATGATGTGTATAATGGTTTTGGTGCCTTTGAACAGCTTTCCTGGGCGAGGAGTCATCTGCAAAGTTTGATAAATGTTTTACAATTACATACAACTGAAGAATGAAGGTTCTATTATGCGATTGCCCACAGTGTGCGTTGTGGCAAAGGAGATCTTGGTTGTACCATCCCCTTGTTACAAACCTCACTTTGGTTGGTCGCACTATCGCCGCATCATAATGAAGATCCTGAAATCGGAAGAACTTTGTGATATTGTTTTAAACTTATATTTATGTGTGATAAAAATAAAAATAATAAAATGACAAAAACGTGAGTGAATTTTATTCTTGTATATGTTCCGTTTGTCTTCATATCGGCGCTAAAAATTGCAGTGGTAGTTTCAATAGACGCAATAAATGAACTCTGATTTCTGTATTTATTTTGTGTTTTTATGTGAGGTATTTATTTAGTTTTAGTGCGATAGCTGTAGACAGAAACGGGTGAAAATCAATAATTTCTAAGCGTTCCAAGTAGTGTGAGTATGATATGTCATAAACTGTCAAAAATTGTGTCTTTGTATTTATCTGACCTTTTTGTTATTTATTTTAATTCTAAAAATTATTATTATTAATTATTTTTTTAAAGAAATTTTAAAAAGATTAGTAGACGTCATACACAGGTGACTGAAGAGCTGGCAGCTTCCTCGGACAAAGAATTAGCCTAGCTATTCAAAGAGGAAACGCTGCCAGCATCTTCGGGACCTTGCCTAAGGGGTACTCTTTATGTAATTTGTTGTAGTTTAAGGTTCTATTTTTATTTTATGTAAGTTTTTTATTTTATGTAAGTTTGTTAAGTATAGGACTGTTTTTTAAATTAATTTAATCTTTTAATTCTTATAACTTGACATTTATGTAAGATTTTTAACAGGTATCAACAACCTCCAAGATGTGTGGGAAGTCGGTGAGGGCGAGTGCAACGTGCTACTCGAATCGCGCTTCGAGAAACTATACGAGAAGATAGACTTGACACTCCTCAATCGGCTGCTCAGGCTGATCGTGGATCACAATATCGCCGATTACATGACCGCTAAGAACAACGTTGTCATCAATTATAAGGTTTGTTCACAAATTAGTATGAAAATAAGTTTGCAAATTGGTTCGTATTTTACACTAGCCAACCGCTCCGGCTTCGGTGTTTAAGTTTAGCCTCTCTCAGCAGTCTCCAGTAGTAGTGGAGACTGCTGGGGGAGGTCTTTGCCAACAGGCACACAGATGCTGAAGACTGAATAAAATAGTAGATATTAAAATAAATTGTATTTTGTATTGAGGCTTAATAAAAAAAGGTTTAGCCTACGCAAGTCATGTAAGTTTAGTTGCAAAATATTATTTCTCTATCCTATTTATTAACTTCCTTGGAAAATTATGTAAACGATGGTGAAAACCGCATTAAAATGTGTTGCGCGTATACGCAACAGACTACAAAGTTGTACAAAGTATTTTCTAAATTAATTAAGACTTTACAATACAATAACTCTTTATTGCACACCAATACAGTAAACAGTACAGAGAACACAAGTATATACATAGAGGTTTTCTAAGGTAAGCAATAGGCGGCCTTATCGCTTCAGAGCGATCTCTTCCAGGCAACCTTTACAATGGACAGAAATAACTTACACTTCATTGCGCTTTATTGCTTTAACTTATACTTTATTGCTATATAGAGACTTTAATTCGTTTAGAAACGTGGATTTCAAGAACCAAGTCAATAAATTGCGTCAGTTGGATGCCGACAGTCATAAATGTTTGTTGTAATGTTAATTGAAAAAAAAAATGGAAAATTGATAGAATCTTGATAAGAGGATCTGAGCTGTTCATTCCCTTCATTCCATCACCTTAATTGTGAATCAGCATTTAATTATACTTTGTCGAGTAAAGTGGGTCTCTTGTCCTCATCTTATATGAGATATTGAAGTGATGAATCGCGTAGGGGTCCTGAAACCAGAGATTCCCTGTGCTCTGGGGGCGGCCAGTGACTGCGGACGCGCCGATCGCGCGTACCGCCGCACGAACTGTCCGAAAATACGCTATCTGATCAAACCAAAGAACAACGCTATAAGCGCTTTCATTATTGCAAAGGCGTGAAGATCCCTTTCGTTTCCAGGACATGAACCACACAAACTCCTACGGCATCATACGCGGGCTCCAGTTTGCCTCGTTCATAGTACAGTACTACGGTCTCGTATTAGACTTGCTGGTACTAGGTTTGCAGCGCTCGAGCGAAATGGCGGGGCCTCCGCAGCTGCCAAACGACTTCCTGTCGTTCCAGGACCGACAGACTGAAACCGCACACCCGATCAGGCTCTATTGTCGATATGTTGATCGGATTCACATATACTTCAGGTTGGTAATGTTGGATTGATGTTCATAGTGTGAGCTGATGTCATGTTTGGTAATATGTTAACAAAATCGATTTACTGTATGAAACTAATAATTCAAGAAAGAATGTAGCATCAATATGGCTAGCACTGCGATCGCGATTAATGGCGGCGTCACATAGTCTATTAAATTGTTTTTTTTTTGTACATAGGTTCACAGCTGAAGAAGCGCGTGATTTGATTCAGCGGTATCTAACGGAGCATCCAGACCCAAACAACGAGAACATCGTCGGCTACAACAACAAGAAATGCTGGCCGCGTGACGCGCGCATGCGCCTCATGAAACATGACGTCAACCTGTAAGACTAACACCGTGTACTTTTTTTATGATATGGCCTAGGGGGAAAACGAGCAGGCGGGTCACCTGATGAAACTAGCTCAGTAGTGATACAACATCCTTTGAAATGTCGCTGAATAACTGTAGAATTTACACTGTTTTCCAGCAGGATATACTTGAAAATATAGCTGTATTATTCTTGTGTCTGTCTTACTCACGGAATAAAGAGACTAGTGGAAGTGGCGTCATCCTCGATTAGTATCAGAACCGATGGCGCCAAACTCACACTAACATAAAGTTAACTACTGAGAAATCTTGAAAATGATTGATTGTTGTGTTTTATTTAAAAATATGTTATGAACTCCGGTCCGTTAGCATGTTTTAAACTTTAAAGTAGTGGCATAGTGTCGAAAATCAATTACGCGTTGTTACGAGTTACGTCCTATTATTCTGACATTCGAATTGCATACAAAGATCTGTCATCTAACGTTCAGTAGCGGAGCACCCGTCAGACGCAAAACAGAAGCAGGCAAATCAGTTTGGCTACTCACCAATAGATGCTTGAAGAAAAATTACCAATTGATTATGAACTTTATTTCGATTAGTGTTTGGTTTAAATTTTAACAGGAGTCACAGCTACGTGACAGATGACAGATGACACTAGTATCATAGCCACATCCCTTGCGATGCGTGTAGCGCGCGGATAGCGAACCTTCTAAATTCTAGATTATTGTATCAGGCAAAGAACACACGATTACTAACCTTATGTTTTATAATAAATAATGTCGTAGAATCTGAAAACATGTTTTTATTTAAAATTAGGTAAATAGTATTTACTGATGGTACTAAATGCCTTCTCGAGAGAGATTTTTTATTTTACTATCATTTTTGATATCAAATACGGCATGTTTTCGCCAAATAAAATAATATTCGATTCTGGTTCAAACGTCACGTCTACACTTCGGTTGACACATGACTGAGGCAGGTTTTGTGGTATACCTAATATGCTTGGCAGCGCGGGAACGCCCACTAAACACTTCCACTAGTCTCTTTATTCCGTGGTTACTGGTGTGAATTGTAAAGAATCGCCCCATGTGGCCTAATGTCATGACTCTTGAATGCGGAAATTTCGGCGCAAATTCCTTTGACAAAGGTGCAGAGGCCTTCCACATAGAACACATTTTAACGCACGCCTCGATAAACTACAACCATTATTCGCTACTGCACTTGAAAAGGAAACACATGAGTTAATTAATGCTTTTCGGTATATACGAGTAAGTTTACGGTAGAAGAAGCGCGTAATCTGATACAGCGGTATCTAAGGGCTTTATCACACTAGCGATTTGCAGGCGAGTTGAAAGAGTTCGCTGGGAGCGCGCAACGATACGAGTAGCTGCTTATAGCGCCAAAAACGCCATATTGTAGGCTCTCGTACAATAATAATAGAGCGTTTTCGGCGCTATACGCAGCTAACTCGCTGCGCGCTCGCCGCGACATCGTTGCGGGCTCGCAGCGATATCGTTGTGCGGTCGCAGCGAACTTGCTGCGCGCTCGCCTTGCTTACAACTCGCCCGCAATTCGCTAGTGTGATAATGCCCTAATGAGTGAATTATTTAATCCTTAAAATCCATGCCGACTACTTCATAACAAATCTGCTGTATTTAATTGAAACGCTTCAAGCTTAAGGTACCAAAGTTGTTTTTTTTTTCAACAGCGGTCGTGCCGTGTTCTGGGACATAAAGAACCGTTTACCACGGTCAGTGACCACGATCCAATGGGAGAACAGCTTTGTCTCCGTATACTCAAAGGACAATCCCAATTTGCTCTTCAACATGGCTGGGTTCGAGTGCAGGATTCTGCCTAAAGTAAGTTCGCGTAAAAGCATCATTATAGTCATCAGTTTAACGCAATATGCTGTACAATGAAACTTGTTTTAACCTCTTGACCGCCAATAAGAAGGCTCCCACGCCAATTTCTATATGACCAAAATTCTACTTGAAATAAAAGCTTCTACAATGTAAATAGTTTGTTCTGTAGCGTACAGATCACGTCACTTCATTCCTAGTGTGTCGGTCAAGATGATACTAGCATTCAAAGCAAAATGCTATAAAACATTCAGGAATATTTTCACGTGATGAATCGCGTAGGGGTCCTGAAACCAGAGAGTCCCTGTGCTCTGGAGGCGGCCAGTGACCGCGGACGCGCCGATCGCGCGTACCGTCGCACGAACCGTCTGACAACACGCTATCTGACTACACCCGACTTTAAGTCAAAACAATAACTCAATTACCACGTTTTTAATAGTACATTATGTTCCCAGTGCCGCAGTCAAAACGAGGAGTTGTCGCATCGAGACGGCGTGTGGAATCTCCAGAATGAAGTGACGAAGGAGCGAACGGCTCAGTGTTACTTGCGAGTGGATGATGAGTCGCTCGCTCGCTTCCATAACAGAGTGCGACAGATTCTAATGGCGTCTGGTTCGACGACATTCACAAAGATCGTAAACAAGTGGAACACAGCACTTATAGGTAACATTTTTATATATTACTAGCTTTTGCCCGTTATTCGCTCCGCGTGGAATTCGATTAGCGATATCCCGCGGAAATTATGCAACTTTCCGGGATAAAAACTATCCTATGTCCTTCCCCGGTACGCGAAACTATCTGTATATCGAATTTCATCAAAATCGGTTTAGACGTGATTGAGTAACAAACATCAAAACATCTTCACAAACTTTCACATTTATAATATTAGTTGGATAAGTGGGATTAATTCTTTTTTGTCTCTTATTTTTATTTATTTCTGATCAATAAGAATCTGACAATTGTGTTTTTCATAGGTCTGATGACTTACTTCCGCGAAGCTGTTGTGAACACACAGGAGCTACTAGACTTGCTGGTCAAGTGCGAGAACAAGATACAGACCCGTATCAAGATCGGTCTCAACTCTAAAATGCCTTCTCGTTTCCCGCCCGTCGTGTTTTACACGCCTAAAGAACTGGGCGGACTGGGCATGCTGTCTATGGGGCACGTTTTGATTCCTCAGGTAACTCAATAATATCTTTTTACTAGCCCACGTAGCTGATTACGAATTTTTAAGTAAAACTGAGAGGCGCGAAACTGGAAGAGCATAAACGATCCCGTCTTTCCAGTTCCACCGCTACAATTGTTACCACACAGCCTAAGTTCAGAGTGGTTATCCCGGGTGCGGTTAGTGTACATTGGTAATTACATTAGGGTTTGAATTAAATATGTACATTGTCATTCATTCCGGGTCGACAATTACAGGTCTTATATTAACCGTACCCCTTCATCCCTTTTCCAGGCCACGCCAATTGAGATCGATACAAAAGGAATCCTAGTTTTATATTGTTTACCTATGGCAGATTCATTTAAATGGCTTTATCATTAAAAAAAAAAATTAATGCCTTGTTAATTTTGTACCATATTGTAAATTTAGCAAGGTCGATATACGCAAAATGCCTGGAAAAGGGTTAATAACTGATTAAGAAACAAGATGTCTTGACACATTACTTTCACGTGTGACTATTCTATTACATAAACCAAACATTCAGCTACTGATCGACTTTAGATTAAAAATAAACTGACCACAAACATTTTTTCACAGTCCGACCTACGCTGGTCAAAGCAGACAGACGTGGGTATCACCCACTTCCGTTCAGGCATGTCGCACGACGAGGATCAGCTGATTCCCAACTTGTACCGCTATATACAGCCCTGGGAGGCTGAGTTTGTGGATTCGCAGCGTGTGTGGGCGGAGTACGCTCTCAAGAGGCAGGAGGCTAACGCTCAGAACAGGTTTGTTATGAAGACAATAGTGTTTAAATGTTCTATCATTAGAGATTCGGTACGACCGAGTTCGTAAACTTGTGAGCAAAAATTTAATCAAAAATATCTGAACACGCTTCAACGCCGTTAACAATAGACTCGTGTTCAGATATTTTTGATATATTTTTTGCTCCAAGTATGAACTCTACTGTACCAATAACTCAGTGATTATCGAAATAATAGGCAGATACTGTTAATAACGAATAACCTTGTCAATAAAGGAAACTGAATGAATAAGTAACAAATTACTATGGGTTGTTTGTTGTAGCATTTTCTCTGTTCATTTTCGCTTTCGTCAACACTTTCGTTACCACCATTCTTTATCCCTAGAAGCTAAAAATGATTTGACACTACAAATATCTTTTTACTGAATAAAACCTACTTGAAACTATAGTTTTATTTATTTATTTTCATACACGAGCAACTATCATTACAGGTTATATATAACCTAATGTAGGTTATTTATTAGTCAATATAAACAAGATTGGCTTGTCGTCATAGTTTTTTTCCTAACTATTACCAAAATTGCTATCGTCATAGAACACTCTTTACAAGCTTTTTTTTTATCCTTTTGAGCGCCACGGTCGGCAAAACGCGACAGCTGAAAATCGTGCCATAGGCGCCATGTCGGCATTAAGTGGCGCCTATGGAGCGATTTTCCGAAATTTGTTTTTTGGTGTCTGTGGCTGTACGTGGCGTTCAAAAGGTTTATTTCCCCTGTCATATATTGGATGTCGTATTTACAAGTCAGCAAAAAACTTTTGTACAAAATGACATTTGTAATAAAAACTTCATTATGTTTTCATCAGACGTCTCACCTTAGAAGACCTGGAAGACTCTTGGGACCGAGGCATTCCGCGAATCAACACGCTTTTCCAGAAGGATCGACACACTCTGGCCTATGACAAGGGCTGGCGTATTCGTACTGAATTCAAACAGTATCAGGTAAGAATTCAATAAGTATGACAATCAACTAACGTATTTTTTATGAGATTCTCCCATAGATTGAGAAGGGCAATTGCTAGTTATGACGTCACTTATTTGCCAACTAAATCATAGCTGTTTATTTGTTTTAAAGCAACTAAAAATCGATTTTGCCGTTGATTCTATAATACGCTTGTTGAACTTTAGCCTTTCGAAACTTACTGTCTGAATGAGATCCTGTTTTCATGCAGGTTCCGCTTTCCCACCACTGAAGTGGTTCACTGGTACAATAATTATACGTAACATATTGTCACTGTCTCTTTTTTCTTAGGTACTAAAACAAAATCCCTTCTGGTGGACGCACCAACGCCACGACGGCAAACTGTGGAATCTGAATAACTACCGCACGGACATGATCCAGGCTCTGGGAGGTGTAGAGGGCATACTGGAGCACACGCTCTTCAAGGGGACGTATTTCCCCACATGGGAGGGTCTATTCTGGTAAGTGGCAGAAGTACTTGTACTGCGGTCACAACGAAAAGGGGCACAACTGTCATTTTTTGTGAAATCGAGTTTAAATACGTATTCAGAATCAGGAAAAAAAGTTTTGTAAATTGTTTCGTAAATGGCTTTCGATGATATGGGGCACAACTGCTATATTTAAATTATCAGGCATATTCGGCTATGGTTAAAATTAAAAGGCATAACTTTTTACATATGCACTTTATTATTTTTTTATTTTTTATGTGATGCTTATTTCAGTGATATTAAAAATAAAGGGCATTATTAACGCTATATGTGCCTTTTCTTAATGTTAAATGATTTTGAGTATCAAAATTGTAAAGCAATGCCATAAATAATAGAAACATTGTATCCATTGTTCTAAAATGGTAAGATGAAAAGGCATATTAAAGTATTTGGTTACTTATTATATTTGGTTACTTACTTATTTATTTTATTAAGTAAAAACAAAAAACGTACGTATATTATAACAGAATTATTGACAACGTTTATATTTTCATCTAAAAAATTATAATAATCAGACGATTATGTATTTTTTGTGAGAAACAAAAAAACTTTCTACTATTCTCTTGAGTTTAACAAAATGTTAGATGTGCCCTTTCGCATTCCGAAGGCAGTGTAATTAATAAGACTTGCTACTAGATCCTTGCAGGAAAAGGCTTGGTTACTGATCAATAAAACAATCTCTTGTATCTGTTTCTTAATTCTGCGACGAATTTCATCTTCATGCTAATTTACTTAGCCTCAAAGAATTTATTATCACTTTTAATTGATTTGATCTTTGTATACATACCATTATTCATGTATAAATAAGACATTGAGGCACCTCAAAATATCTATAAATTACGACGTTCTGTGACTGACTGACTGGTTAACAAATAAAGCACCACTGGAGCTAGTGTTTTGTAATTTGGCAGACCCTTTTGTATTTCTAAAGCCTATATAATAGGGAACAAACCTACTTTTTAACCGACAAAAAAAGGAAGATATTCTATGTTCGACTGTATGTATTTTCTTTCATTCATCCATAGGAACAAAACCGTGGTCAAAAATTAGTTTTGATTGAATGGACACACAGACTTAGTCAATGTAATAAGACGTCCGCTCTATTTCGATGAAATCGGAAAAGCGACGTTTTGCAAACAATTTATAACCTGTTTTAATATTCAGGGAGAAAGCGTCAGGCTTCGAAGAATCGATGAAATACAAGAAACTGACAAACGCGCAGCGGTCTGGTCTGAACCAGATTCCGAACCGACGCTTCACGCTCTGGTGGTCGCCGACCATCAACCGAGCCAACGTGTACGTCGGTTTTCAGGTAAGTCCAAAATACCTCAGAACTCTGTCTTTACTTCGAAACCCTCATTCAGAATTTCCTTTATAGAGTTTTTTATGAAATGATGAATCGCGTAGGGGTCCTGAAACCAGAGAGTCCCTGTGCTCTGGGGGCGGCCAGTGACCGCGGACGCGCCGATCGCGCGTACCGCCGCACGAACCGTCTGACAACACGCTAAACTGATCATGATCAAGCTAAACATTTCTAGAACCTTCTATTTGCATTATCTACGAGTTTTTAAGTGTTTGTCTTCTACAGGTGCAACTGGACTTGACGGGTATATTCATGCACGGCAAAATTCCGACGTTGAAGATTTCACTAATTCAAATCTTCAGGGCTCACTTGTGGCAAAAAGTGCACGAGTCTATTGTTATGGACTTGTGTCAGGTAAGTGTCGAATGTGATCTTGTTTCAATAGCTTCTATATTTTATTGCTGATATTTCAGTTAGGTTAATGCTTTAAGGACTGCGCTAAGAGAGACATGACACGGTAAACAAAATTTCAATATTTCCGCCAGGTGTTCGATCAAGAGCTGGACGCGTTGGAGATCGAAACAGTGCAGAAGGAAACGATTCACCCGCGGAAGTCGTACAAGATGAACTCATCCTGTGCCGACATATTGCTGTTCTCCGCATACAAGTGGAACGTGTCGCGGCCGTCGCTGCTAGCCGATACCAAGTATGTTACGAAGGAATCTTCAATTGACATCAAACAAAATTCAAACTTTAAAATAACCTTTTTTATCACCGATTTCAATTGCGAGCTATTCAATGTAAGAGAAGGAATAGAGGTGGAGTGTTACTGAACCTGAGCTACATCTTTGAAGTCAATCATTAATTCATTAATCAGATTTTAAGAAAAAATTGCAGTAGGGTCGATCAACTTTTCCCTGTACCGCGTTGCCATGGTTACGTCCCCTGGAGAACTCTTTAAAACCATGAGTTTCTCGATGTTTTCTGTGGTTATAATTTATAGAGCGTACATTTTTGTCGTAGTTACAAGCCCATTATTTAATGGACAATCTCCTGAGCACGCTAGTAGCATATATATTAACAGTTTTATAAGGAACTCTGTCACTGTTGTCTCTTGGACAACGGGACCATATAACAAACAAGAAAAAGTTGATTGACCCAGTCACAGTTTAGTAAAAAACTGGTGAACAGGCCTTTGAGGTAGCTAAAAGAGAGATTTTTTTTCTTTTAACATCCTTTTAGACACATTTCCTTGCCCTGAAACTTGGCAGAATCAATTTGAAAGTAATATGACTTAAAAATAACCCTCTTTCGGGTAGTTGGGTAATAGGTAATCACTTTCCAACAGAGACACAATGGATAACACGACGACACAGAAGTACTGGCTGGATATCCAACTGCGTTGGGGCGACTACGATTCGCACGACATCGAGCGATACGCGCGAGCCAAGTTCTTGGACTACACGACAGACAACATGTCTATCTACCCGTCGCCTACTGGCCTGCTCATCGCTATAGATTTGGCCTACAACTTGCATAGGTAAGGGGTCATATCATAACAGTTAAAAGCCAAAGGGAGGAGAACGAAAGTATGGCACCTCTATTAGCGGCAGAATAAATGATTTTGGCTAAGGGTTTTCCAAGTTGTAACTATACTTTTGAAATGTCTTCCGCTGGTGTCTGTTTCTTTAATTCGTTCATGTGCTTCACGACATGTCTTCACAGTTCGCAGACGCTTACTAAATTAACAGATATTTATGCCTACTTCAAAAGATCCGTATTTTTTCTGAGATTTAGTGAATTGCGATTAGAAGTAACAGGACATTAACAACTTTATATCCCATCTTAGGCCTCTAGGTTGGCAACGCATCTGCAATACCCCTGGTGTTGCAGATGTTTATGGGCGATGGTGATCTCTTACCATCAGGAGACCCACTTGCTCGTTTGCCATCCAGTGAAATAAAAAAAAAAAATACTCTGATGTTTTGTTTTTTTTCAGTGCATACGGCAATTGGTTCCCCGGTTGCAAACCTCTAATCCAACAGGCGATGGCCAAGATAATGAAGGCGAATCCCGCTCTGTACGTGTTGCGTGAACGCATACGGAAGGCGTTGCAATTGTATTCCTCCGAGCCCACGGAACCCTATCTTTCCAGCCAGAACTACGGCGAGCTGTTTTCCAACCAGATCATTTGGTGAGTGCCCTGTTATTCTTCTATACTATGCAATAGGCTAGACTTGATAGTGAGGATGAATCCCGCATTTGACAAACTTCGTTAGCTCATACACGAGGCGTTGCAGTTTCACTCGTCCGGCCGAACCCTCATAACCATCTGTCAAGCCAGCATTATTGCGAATTTGTTTTTAATTTACTCAGGAAAGAAACGGTCGTTTGATTGATCATATCAATTGATGAACGTACGGAGGTAGTTAACATTTGTTCTATAAAACTGTGACCTTATAGAACTGTTATAGAACAAATAAAGCTATCACTTCCCATGAATTATACACTACTACGCTGCTACACTGCTTGATACGAAACTTCGCTAAATAATGTCTGGACCAGTCAAACGTTTCCCACTTTTAGCACTTCATGTTTTCCATTATTACTATTCATCCATGAAGTAATAAAACCGTTATAATTTTTTTATAGCAGTTATTTGCGGCCATGGTAGAACTTACTAAATATACAAAGTCTGTAGATATAGGTATTTCGAGAAAAAAAACATTTGGGTCAGAACCAGCTTTCTCTGTAACCCATCCTCCCGTCCTCAGGTTCGTGGACGACACAAACGTGTACCGCGTAACGATCCACAAGACGTTCGAGGGCAACTTGACGACGAAGCCGATCAACGGCGCCATCTTCATTTTCAACCCGCGCACGGGACAGCTGTTCCTTAAGATCATCCACACAAGCGTGTGGGCCGGCCAGAAGCGTCTAGGACAGGTAATAGAATCTTGCTACGACTGTGCCACATATTGATCGGCTTAGGGAGTAAGCCTGCTAGCAAATCAATTTTTACCGATGTCCAAACTTAAACCTACGGACATATGTTATTAAATTATAAATGGAATGATTCATGGAATAAATTAGTTTGGGACTAGGTCAGTTAGTGTCAAGTGTCCCGTGGTATTTATTTATTTAAGTTCCCTGAGCCGACGATTTGTTTTCATGTAACTCCACTTACACCTGCTTTTGTAAAAAAATAATAAACAGATCAAGGTCAACAAAAAGTTGGAAAACCCCCGACTTTGTCACTTCAAAGTTTAATATCTCAAAAACGGCTCAACTGATTTTGATAAAACATGTCTAAGAACCATTGCTAGAACACCTGCTTTCAATTAAAAAACCGCATTCAAAGTCAAAGTCAAAATATCTTTATTCAATTTAGGCCAAAACAAGCACTTATGAATGTGAAAAAAAAACTACCACCGGGTTGGAAAAATCTCTGTTGAGAAGAATCTGGCAAGAAACTCAACGAGGTATATTTTTTTAAACAGACTTGCAATATTATTAAATGATATCTATACATCACAAGTATTTAACACAACTTTATTTTTAACCCAACATTCAAATCGGTCCACCCGTTTAAAGAGCTACGGTGCCACAGACAGACAGACAGACACACCCACAGACATACATAGTGGTCAAACAGATCAGAACAGACTAACTAATCGTAAACATACTTGTTCATAAACGCTTATTATTGTTATGTTTAATGTGTCACTTTATCAAATTAGACAAAAACTTTATCTTGCTTAATGGATTTGAATTTTAAATGATATTGTAACGGATATCTCACGTTTTAAATCGAGTTTAGCTGGACATGTTTCGGGTTATTTCGTAGCCCTTCTTCACAGGAGCACGCAACTCGGCGGCTGCCGCAACACGAGCACTGCGCGCCACCGCTATGCTCGCGCGACTGCCTACGAAACTAACATCGGCGTACAACTACCCGCATTTTTATCGTCATTTTTATTCTCACTGTCTAATGTAGGGTAGCACACAACACTAACAACATCGCTACGTAAAGGCACGTTCACACTAACCGATGACGCAGCACGAGTATTTAATACCGTTTTCCAACTTGGGGGTACCGACCAAACCAACCGCAATCCCGGTTGAAATTCGGATGACGACTAATCTCAACGGCTTCACGCACTTTCCACGGAATTAAAAACTTTTCTCTCGCAAGTATAGACACACCTTATCAAATCTGATATAATGCGTCGAATCCGAGTCCATTGAGTGCTCGGCCACAGCACGTCCTGTTTCCTCATACTGTGTATGTGCTCCAAACCCTTGTAGAAACGTTACGCCCCGTCTCACCGATATACCTTTTTCCACACGAACACGGAATCATGTATACCCCGGGCCCACTCAGGGGCTCCTTATCCTTCGGCGAACGCACTGTCTAAGCTGCATATGAGGACGGAAAATCGACTTGATGCTATATCTTCGGCGTAACAAGTGCCCGATTTTTTCCGTTATCCCCTTAAGGAACGGTAAATATACCGGAAGCCTCTCAGCTCCCACTGGTCTTTGACGACGTTCGCCACACGGTTGCACTGCCTCCAGTTGTACCCATTGTGAGTTATCCGTTACAATATCATTTAAAATGAGTGAGACTCGCGGTAGTTTCATTTGTTTGATTTTTTTTTTAAGTTTGTGTTCATGCAAAGCATCAATGGGAAAGAAGCTCAGTCCACGACACCGCAAATGCTACGATTCCACATAATTGACACTTTTTTGTATGAGAAAATTAAGTCGAGATGTAACACTTGTAATTTTTGCGGCAAAAAGGCGTGGTAACACTCATCATGTCAGCCGAAAGACGTCCACTGCTGGACATAGGCCTCCCCCAAGGCTCTCCACTCAGACCGGTCTTGTGCTTGGTAACACTAGAAATAGAAATTGTTTATTTCTTAGAATATGGTAGATACAAGTAGTTATAATAAAAAATTTCAACAGCATTATTCTGCAGCTACTAGCAGCTCCATGACAGTTATTTCCATGACAGCTTTTACTATTGTGCTTATGTTAGTGTGAATTGGTGAAATTAATACGCTGAATGTGTTACAGCTCGCCAAATGGAAGACTGCTGAGGAGGTTGCCGCCCTGATTCGTTCTCTGCCCGTGGAAGAGCAGCCCAAACAGATCATCGTCACCAGGAAGGGAATGTTGGACCCGCTCGAGGTAAGGATTCTACTAAATAGTTAACAAGTCTCTAATTTCTAGACGTGAATTGACTTTAATTGTGTATTCTTCAGCAATTTAATATTTACTTTTTGTTTTGGTGTAATGGTCTCTAATGAATTATACACTAGTTACTTAATTTTAATTGACGTTTTCTGAGTACGGTTTTGCGAGTTTCAAGAACAGTGTAATTGCATAAGGGAATTTAAATACATTGAAATTTTACGCGTCTCTTTTTGCATCTTGAACCGCGCGTCGTTAAGTTTCGAAGTCGCTTCACGAGATCTCGGTAAAAACCTATTGTAATATGCAGAATTATGTGCATACTGCATAGTATAATATTTGTTTAGTGTATACATACGTTTATTGTACACAGGTCCATTTACTCGACTTCCCGAACATCGTGATTAAAGGCTCTGAGCTGCAACTGCCATTCCAAGCGTGCCTGAAGGTTGAGAAGTTCGGAGACTTGATCCTCAAGGCTACGGAGCCTCAGATGGTGCTGTTCAACCTCTACGATGATTGGCTAAAGACCATTTCCTCTTACACGGTAAGTGCTTGAGCTTGAACACTCGATAGCAAGCGGGAATAGTCAGTTTTGTGCTCACGATAATGCGAGCTGGGTAGTCCTACTAGCGTTTTAACGCTATAACTATTGTGTCCTGTATACCTGTCCTGCCCTCAAAGGGCCGGCAACGTACTCAACTTACGTTATGGGTGTTTTCCATCAGGTAACCCGCCTGCTCGTTTTTCCTTATCTTCCTTATTTTTGAATGTTGTTTTGTTCTTTTCTAATTTTTTTTTGTCTTGCCGTGTATTGTGTTAATTTGACCATAAATATCGCCCATTCCTTGATCCAGGCGTTCAGTCGTCTGATCCTGATCCTGCGCGCTCTCCACGTGAACACGGAGCGGACGAAAGTGCTCTTGAAGCCTGACAAGACAACACTGACGGAGCCTCATCACATCTGGCCGACACTCACCGACGACGACTGGATCAAAGTCGAGGTGCAGCTGAAAGACCTCATACTGGCTGACTACGGGAAGAAAAACAAGTGAGTAAACAGCCGCTCGTTTTTTAATTTAACGTCCTAGGATGTCCTAAAAACAAGAATTTAGCTGGCCCCCATTCAAGTATACTGCAAAGATAAATTGCTGCACATTCGCTTTCGTAAACTTTATGATAACTTGACAAAGAGTTAATTAATGGAATAGGTAATTGTGCATCCAAATGTGCGTAAGGTACCCATAATTTTGTCATGTCCTGCAGTAACTTTATTACCATAAACTTTCCGGCAAACAAACTGTAGAAAAAAATTGTCCGCCGAAGTATGTCCGCGAAGAATAAGTTAATATTTACTGTTTGAATGCAATAGTTGCACTGGACATGATTGTCATCTAGCTGTTGCTAAGTAAGCTGTACAGTCGCCACCGGATATTTCGGAGCTGCCAAGGTGGTCAAAAATATCGGGACATACGCACTCTAATTACGGTATTAGAGTTCTTGTTTCGATACTTTTGATCACCATAGCCGCTCCGAAATGTCTGATTGAATGAAAATTGTCTGTATGAAAATAGTCTGATGATGAAAATTGTTTAATCCTAATTAAATTATAACAATAGTATAGTTTGATTTCGGGACGACTTTAAGTATAATGAGCTTACCTTCCTTTCAGCGTAAACGTCGCATCGCTGACTCAATCGGAGATCCGCGACATAATTCTCGGCATGGAGATATCGGCGCCGTCCGCGCAGCGGCAACAGATCGCCGAGATCGAGAAGCAGAGCAAAGAGCAGAGCCAACTCACCGCCACCACCACTCGCACCGTCAATAAGCATGGAGATGAAATCATCACGTCCACGACCAGCAATTACGAGTCGCAGACTTTCAGGTTAGTGAAATCATGACACAAAATGTTGCTTAATTTTGCGAGCGCCCTAGTTGGCCCCGCCTCTCCGATCCTGTTTACTACATTTCGTCGATTCTATAAATATATTACACTGAATTACAAAAAAAGTCGGAACATTTTAATCATATAGCGGCCTTAGTGTCGTATCCATGTTAACGTGTTTACTTGATATACCGCGGCGTTCTACCAAATCGCCGATAACTGATAACCAAGGAGCGTAACTTGCGGGTGACGTCATGACCTGAAGTCACGTACTTATAGGATGTTTTTAAAACAAAATTACAACATTGCAATCATTCTTAATAATTTAGTGGTGATGTAACTGGGTAATACAATTACAAATATTTTTCCTCAAGTAAATGAAACAACACAAGAAATGTTTCATTGGATGACAAAGTATGCAGAACGCTTATGCAACATAATATCGCATCTTCGTTTTTATTTACACAAACGAATTTCACATGTACACTCAGGGCAATATAACTCTCGAATTTCCCGCCAGTTACAAATTGGCGTTGTACAGGTCATAATCCTAATTACCGAACCTGGAGCAAAATAATGTTCAAGGTCAAAATCTTTCTTCATGTACTTAGGTAAATAATTTTTTTGATGGCAATGACGTTAAAAAAAAATCTCTGCGTAAAACTTCGGGCAATTCCAAATCCCAGAACCATTCATGCAAATTTACTACGTTCTATCTGATATTGATTATATCAGTAAACTAAAGAGGTCTGGGTATAAACACTGTATTTAGCTTGACGTCATATGTCTGTCATCGGCACCAAAGTTACGCTCCCTGCTGATAACAATATGTAACTCTTGCAGCTCCAAGACGGAATGGCGAGTCCGTGCCATCTCCGCGACCAACCTGCATCTCCGCACAAACCACATTTACGTCAGCACCGATGACATCAAGGAGAGCGGATACACATACATCCTTCCCAAGAATTTGCTCAAGAAATTTGTAACCATCTCCGACTTGAGAGCACAGGTAAGTTCGCTGAATCTAATAAATCTACTGTTATTCAGACTAGCTTGCGCTAGCGGTGACCTGTAATTAAGTCTAAAATACGCGCAAAACCGCGTAAAATAAATAGAAAACCCGTATTCTTCCTTCCATTTTTTAACCCCGAATTCCGCCCTGCGGCTACCAATTTCATCCTAAATCTTGTTAGAATAATATGAAAATGCAAAAGCTAGTTCACTTGTTTGTAGCAAGTAAATTTGATTGTGTTAAAAGTTGGCACCACTGGAATTTAATGTTCGTTCCGGGTCCGAAGGTCTAGTATTTTATTAGTAACTTAACTTTCGTTACTGCCAAATACCATACCTATATTGTGATTTACGTGGTGAAGGCAAATACGTAAAACCAATACCATCTTTGTTGCTTTTAAAACAGTTTCTCCTTTAATTAATTTCAACTCTGAATAACCGCCGCAGATAACACTTCTGTTACTTTTACTATTGTAAGGAATTAGCTATATTTTCCGAACAAAAAAAAAGACATTACAGATGTTTATAAGAGTCTCTGACGGCAATATTTAAATGTGAATTTCTTATAATGGTTTTTGCTCTCAGATTGCGTGCTACCTGTACGGAACTTCGCCGCCCGACAACCCGATGGTGCGTGAAGTACACTGCGCCGTACTGCCCCCGCAGTGGGGCACACATCAACAGGTAATATACTACCAAGAATCACCTTAATACACGTCCCATTGCTGGCCAAAGGTCTCCTTTCAGAGCTGCGAGCTCAGGTTTGAACCCACGATTCTCTGCTTGAGAGGCCATAGGTCAAACTAACATGCCAACAGGGCTGTTTTTACTACCAGTATAACTATAGTAATCGAATTGTAATTTCCCGATTTTACTAAATTCTCATAGGAATACCCACAAATTACGTGATCTTCGATTATGTTGTATGACAAACACCCATGCCAAATTTCATGTCTCTAGACTAAGCGAGTAAAATTTTGAAATTCTACATGGATCCCGTGGGAATATCAGGATAAAAAGTAGCCTATGTTTTTTTTTTTCAAACATAGACAGCGCGAAGGCATAACAAACTCATACGCACACATAAAAAATGGAATTTTAAAATGCATGTTGTCGCTCAGGTGCACCTGCCGCGCCAGTTGCCAAAGCACCCGCAGTTGGGTCATCTGCAGCCACTGGGCTGGATGCACACGCAGCCTAACGAGCTGCCCCAGCTGTCCCCGCAGGTAAGTCTGGTTGCTCGAGTAATGGCGCTCGTTTAAATTATTGCTAAACAGGAATTTATACTTAATAGCAAACATAGTAGAAGAAAGTATTTATACTTAGTATTTTTACTCCTTACTTATTAATAGGTACTGTACCAAAGCCAATTTATTTTAAATAAAACAAGTAATATTGAATATTATATAAATATTTTATACATTACCTAAGCGCATTGTGGGAATATATCTTATATCATTAATATTTTTTCAAAATTTTTAGCAGTCAATTTTGTACGCATTATTTACGCAAATTAAGAGTGGTTTAATTTTGATATTACATTATTTCGACATTTGTTAAAACACTGGGTAATTTATAAATACTTAGTACGGATACTCGTATAATAAAATGTATTTTTTGTAAACGTTACCAACTGACGTGCCCGTTAAATGCATGCTATGTTTGCTTAAAACACGTGGCAGATGGTTCGGAGGAGAGCTTCGCGCACAATACAAAAATCTGTTTTATCAACCCCCTTGCCACTCTGACATCTATAAGAGGAATGCCTGTAACATGTGTATCGTGCTGTATAATAACCTTCCTGACGAGTTGAAAGTGTTGCATGGCAGATTATTTAAGGGAAGGCTGACTGAGTGGCTACATGATCACTGCTTCTATAATGTTAAGGATTTTTTGAATTTTAAATCATAATCATTGTAATTTTAAATTTGCATGTTGATTTTGTATATCGACTGAATACTGTTCCTGCTGATATCTACTTGTAAGACCTTATGCAACGTATTCCAGCAAATAAATATATTTCATTCCATTTCATTTCATATTTCATTTCATTTCATTTCATTTCATTTCTTAAAACCGCGGCCTCATGCAAGTCGCTCGACGCTCGTTTCCAGCGATAAAGCTGAAATGAAAATGAAATGAAATATTTTTATTTGCTTTAGCACTATGTGGATAAATGCGATATTGGAATTTCTTATAAGGTATTATCTTATAAAAGTGTCAATAGTGCTAGCTGCCCTCTAACAGTAGGCATGCAAACTTTTTACTTAAATCTAGGTTAAAAAATAGGTCTGAAAATGTTGAGCTACTGCTGTATGCAATGGCTCGTCGCTACAAATCTGGTCACGTGGTATAAAGCTGAAAATGTTGAGCTTCAAAATGGGAAGCAGCAATGTGTTGACCCATATTTGGTACTTGTAACAAACGACATTTCGTCAATTTCCAAACGGTCATTTTTTTTTCAAGCAGCCGCCATTCTGACGCTGCTGTTCGACGTGGCGACTTGACGCTACTTTTTTGAGTCGCGGGAAATTCGAAATAGGATCACGTGACCAGATCGATTGGTCGCTGCAAACGAGCGACGAGCGACTGCAAACGAGCGACAGCGATTACCGATTTGAGTCGCGGGAAATCCAAAATGGGGTCACGTGACCAAATTTATCGCAGAAAACGAGCGTCGAGCGACTGCATGGGGCTGCGCCTTAACAGTTCTCATTTTAAAAGCTTTTAAAGCAGTATCTATGTATGTGCGGGTCAAATCTTGCAAGTTAAATTTGACGCACTTCTAGTAGTCGAATCGTCTTGAAATTTGGCATACTTATGTAAATTGCGTAACAATACAATAATCTAGTCCGGCCAGGATCGTCTCCGCAGGACGGAACTCTTCAACTGTTAATGGCATTGACTTGAAATTTGGTATGCAAATGTAGTTTGGATGACAAAGCAAGTCAACAAAAAGTACAGTCAGCAAAATAGCTTGTATTAAAAATTACATTTTTACCAATAACTTATTTAATACTAGTTTATTTTGCTGTCTACTTTTTAACCAAAAGAGGGGTGTTATAAGTTTGACCGCTATGTGTGTCTGTGTTTCTGTGTGTGTGTCTGTGGCACCGTAGCTCTTAAACGGGTGGACCGATAAAAATGCTGTTTTTTTTATTTTAAATCAGGTTTTCTAGCGATGGTTCTTAGACATGTTTCATCAAAACCGGTTTAGTCGTTTTTGAGATATTGAACTTTGAAGTGACAAAGTCAGGGGTTGTCCAACTTTTTGTGTTTACTGTATTCACATTACCAACCATCCAACTAATAATTTACTAGCTGTTGCCCGCGATTCTGTCCGCGTAGAATTCTTTTATCGGTATCCCGCGGGAACTATGCAATTTTCCGTGATAAAAATTACCCTATGTCCTTCCCCAGGACTCCAACTATCTATTTATCGAATTTCATCTAAATCGATTCAGCGCTTTAGACGCCAAAAGGTAACAAACATACTTACAAATTTTCGCATTTATAATATTAGTGAAATAATTAAGTATACCAAATTTCAAGTCAATCCGTAAACTGGAAGTGGGTTAAATTCGACTTCCGAGATTTGACCCATACATACTAACTAACACGTTAAGTTTAGTAAAAGCTTCCAAAAATTTACTCTGAAAACAACTAAAAGTATAACTGCTGTCATCATTTATTTTCCTTACGAGCTGTTGTATAAAAACTTTTATTTAATTGCTATGTGAGTATGTATTATGTAAGTCTGTTACGGTCAAATGTTGCAACTTTGTATTAAGATTAGATAACAATGCGAGTACAGTCAACAACAAGTACGATCATCGATCAGTTAGAAAGCTGACCTAAAGCAAATTTCAATTATGTAATTCAGTGACAGAACTATAGGGTTTTTTCACATTTTTACGGTAAGAGCTGGGATTTTTTTAACATCTTTTACCACTAAAGTACTCAGTGCTAACTACTGGGGGAAAAAAAATCCCAGTAGTTACCACTAAAGCAATTGGTGGTAACTACTGGGATATTTTTTCCCAGTAGTTACCACCAATTACTTTAGTGGTAACAGATAGGAAAAATATTCGCGATAAGATAAAATAACTCCATAAATATTGAATCTAATAGAACCTTTTTTAATATGTTGACAATAAACTGCTGAAAATTAAAATGAATGTGGTGGTGACTAATTGGATTTTTTCCCACATCATACCCACTAAAGAAATTGGTGGTAACTACTGGGAAAAAAATAATCCCAGTTATTACCACTGATTAGTTTAGTGGTAACAGGTCGAAGTTCGAGATAATTATAACCGGGCGGAAGGAACAAACGGTTTGAAAACTTTATCGACAGTGCAAACATTTCGTATAAGCATATTAGCCAAGTAATGTGTGTTTTGTGGTCGCTGCGTTCCTGCATTAAGGATATTTTAAGGATATATTTATATTAACCTTGGACATGCAATATCGCAGGTTTAAAAACCCATACCAAAATACAATGACATGACTAATCAGGCACATTAGTCCACCAATTATGTGCAGAAAGTGTGTTTTACATTGCATGACACATTTTGAATTTAATGTATTGCATGTGCTTATCTATTTTTGCAAGCTTTTATTTGACTAGCCCTGTTCGTTTATTTATATGTTTATTCATTTATTTGGGTCAAATCTTACAAGTTAAATTTGACTTACTTCAAGTAGTCCGATCGAATTGAAATTTGGTAAACTTTTGTTAATCTGGTGACAATACGATAATCCGATAGTGACATCCTGGTAGTCCGGTCAGGATCGTCTCCACAGGACCGATCTCTTTAATGGTTAATGGCATCGACTTGAAATTTGGTATTCAAATGTAGTTTGGGTGACAATACAAGTACAGCCAGCAAAAAAAGCTTGTATTAAAAATGACTTTTTTTGACCAAAAACTTATGATTTTAGAGTTCTGTCTTCAGAAGAAAAAAAACCCTTACCTACGCAGCAAGAGAATAATTTACTGCAACAATTCACCGTTTCATAATGCAAATATTTGAACGCGTGAACTAAGAAACTTGTTTTACAAGCCCCGAGACAGCCCTGAGAGAAAGGATGTTTAATCTAAGACTGATTTGCATTTAAATTTGTATGAAAGTACGCGAGTGCGCCGGTTTTTATTTGTTTAAAACTTCTTCGTTTATTTTGCACAGGACATAACAACGCACGCCAAAATAATGGCCGAAAACCCGTCCTGGGACGGCGAGAAGACGATAATCATAACTTGCTCCTTCACTCCTGGCTCGTGCTCTCTCACGGCGTACAAGCTGACGCCGAGCGGCTACGAGTGGGGCGCGCGCAACACCGACCGAGGCAACAACCCCAAGGGCTATCTGCCTAGCCACTACGAGCGCGTACAGATGCTGCTCTCTGACAGATTCCTTGGCTACTTCATGGTGCCTTCGCAAGGCAGTTGGAATTATAACTTCATGGGTGAGTGTGATCTATACGCGGCAACCTACGCTCTAGTTCGCAGGCTCTAGGGTCCCATGTCCACTCACACCAATTTTATAAATTTTTAGTCCCCCTTTCTTTTTAACTATCTAAGTGATTGTTAAGACTGCACTTATATCCGTTGCGCAGTTTAAAAGATCCAAGCGTATATACATACAGATGAACGGGCGGAATGTGACTTTATTTGTTGCATTTGTCTTTTTAGGTGTCCGGCATGAGCCCAATATGAAGTACGGCGTGCAACTGGGCAATCCACGGGAGTTCTATCACGAGGTGCACCGTCCCGCCCACTTCATGAATTTCGCTGCCATGGAGGACGCCGCTGCGCCCGTTCTCGCCGCCGACAGAGAAGACCACTTTGCTTAACCTCTTAATTCGACCTACACAGCTATACTATAAAAAATATCGAATTTTGACTTCTATCAGAGCAATGTCACAGGTATAGTCATCATAAAATGACTATCATAATGTCGAACACTCGCAGGGCAATAATCAAAATAATTATTAAATTACCCACAGTTATTTAGGAAACTAATAAGCGCCGGTGCACACTGTTCTTAATTCATCTAAAAATTGATAACTTGGCGTATCTCACGCGTTGTCCCCACTCTGATGATTTATGGCACCGAGGGCAGCGAGTGTTTGACATTACACATTACTATAGTTACTGTCGTCGGGTGACTAGCAAAAGTCACTAATTACCACTTAAAGTCAAGAGGCATAATCAACCTTATGCATAACATCGTAAGATTAATATTCCACTATTTTCTTTTGCAGTTAGTGACTTTTGCTTGTCACCCGACGCTGTGTCAGCATAGCGTAATAATTTTTAATGATAGGAGCACTTTTTTGTCTCGGCTGAAAGTTGAACGGAGAGAGTTGGGAGGGATGCCCATGCCCGGCATAAAATCTGCCACACCTGTCTTTATGTCCGAGTTATTTCAAGTGTGCCTGTTAAGTTCTTTAGTGTGATCCTTATTGTAATGGAGTAAAGTGCTGTGAATATAATGGTTCAGGTGAACATGCTCAATAATGGGTGTCATGCAAATTGAACTTATAAGCAGAGAGCGGAATTTTCATGGCATTTTTGATCTGTCATAGTGACTTCTCACTTATCGACTCTATACCTACATTATGTCGGTATATTAGACTTTAAATTAGAATGTCGTAAAATTATCATGTTATATAGAGCGTCTTTTTCCGCATAAGAATGGATATTTGACTGTAAAAAAAGTACTTTAAAACCGGAAAATATATTAAAAAAAAACTATTTCTTTTATAGAGACATTAATGGAACCATTGTTAACATTACAACAGAATTTCAATATGAAATTTAAAAAAAAACTGAACTGAAATTATTAAATCAGAAATTGCATATGCCTATTTCACATTTTCGACTGCTCGAAAGTTAATTGGAAGAGATCGCTCTTTAACTTAAGGCCGCCTATTGTTTACCTCTACTTTTAATCTTCTTTAGTATCTTATCTTGTGTATCGATATTTGTATCTATATCGGAAGTCGATAGTGAGAAGTCGCTATGACAGGTCAAAAAGTGCCATGAAAATTCCGCTCTCTGCTTATAAGCGTGCTGACTTTTTGCGTGCTTTATTATGTCCTCCAATGGACAGAGCCATATTTTTTTAAAGAAACAACAATTTATTAGCACATGCACCTTAACACTCTTTTAAGAAAAAAACATGGAATTTGTTTGGATGTCTTAAGTGCGTATTGATTTTACTGTAGACTTGATAGGAATTTGATTGTAAATAATAAGGAAAATAAATTTAATAATTTCTTATGTTAATATTGTTTAATTTAAGTTTCCTATTGATATTCCTGGCAGGTATTTTATACTTATTAGGAGATTCCAACCTTATTACCATCATAAATCATGTAGGGTCTTGTGTCCAACAATGAAACTTAGGTACACAGTGAAACATTGCGATATTTCAAAAGTGCCACGTTGCCTGATCGTGCACTATGTCGCGTAAGGACACCCTTGAGAACCCCTCACTGTACTCCAGTTTGCATCGGCGTCACTTGGAGGAACACGTGTCTACGGAACTTTTTCAATATTATTGCCACAAAAGTAAATATTTTTAGCATTTTTTGTAGATTTTTCATTAATTTATGGTTAAAAATTCAATATATAATACTTTCCTAACATTAAACATATCTCGGAGATTATCGTGGACTAGATCACGTGTTAAAGTGACACAATTTAGCAGGCAAAAATATCGAGGTTAATATAAAATACCGTATGTAGTCAACAATGAAACATTTACGCATGAGACATTTAATGAGGCTGATTAAAGTTAAAGTAATTAAAACTGTTTTGATTATATTCGTGCAATTACATAAATACGTCTTAAAATTATGAAACAGTTTAAATTAGTTTTCAGGTTTCATATATAATGTTTCATTCTGTACACCACTGTGGACACAGTGAAACATTTCCCATTTTTTACTTTTTTATTTTTTTGATGACTTACTATTACTACACATTTCTAAAGAATACTGTATATGTCACCAGAAACCCAATAAAATTACCTAAGTAGGTACTGTAAAAAAATATCTGTCAAAACAAAAGATTTCTGAGATTTGACCCTACTTGTAACATCCTACTAATACAATAAATGCGAAAGTTTGTAAGTCTGTTTGTTTGTTTGTTACTTCATCACGCCTAAACCACAGAACCGATTTAGATGAAATTCGGTATACAGATAGTTTGAATCCCGGAGAAAGAGATAGGATAGTTTTTATACCGAAAAATTGCATAGTTCCCGCGGGTTAGCGATAAACGAATTTTGCGCGGACGGAGTCTAGGATTACGGCAAGTAATAAATATTTTTAATTTTATTAAACGTCGTCTTCGTTAACGTCGTATATAAAGCAACTGTGCGAAATGTCATGACTAAATATCGAAATAAAAATTCATCCAGACGTCCAGCTACCTACATACCAAGTTTCACCCAAACCCGTCCAGCCGTTTTAGCGTGAACTAGTACCAAACAACACACACATGCTGACAAATTTTCGCATTTATAATATTAGCAGGTAAATTGCCTAATATTAGTGAGGAAAATACACATGTATAATATTATCCACAAATTGAAAGTACTCTCTAGTTTCAAGTCGTGTTTTACGAATAAATACCGCTAGCCCGCCGGATTTTTACAATGTTGCCGCCAAGTGGGCTTTTCCTTCGGTTGTCACTTTTCTGCTTGGTCTTTGCATTTGGAAATGCACAAGTGTGTGTGCTTATGAAGGAAAACAAGCAAGTGGATATTGAGGAGACGTGCAAGACGGTGCCGTGTCTAATCAAGTGCTGTGCGGAATCACGGATCCTCTTTGGCGTCAACACCGACGCCGAAGATAAATATTATTGTGTGAACACATCCCATTTAGAAAAGATTCACAACGTGTCAAACCTAGAAGATTACTCAGATTTGGAGATTTATAATAAAGATATTAAGCGAGAAATTATAAAAACTGAGAAAAATATCAGCAGTTTTGCAATACTGCATTACGAAGATTTCACTTTATGTGAGAGTGAAAGTATTTTATCTTTTTTTTTGCCGTATCTTTTAGAGGTGAGTTTAATTTAAAGGGTTCCGTAGCCAAATTGGAAAAATAGTCTAATAGTTCCATCGTGTCCTTCTGTCTGTTCGTTTGTCCTATACCTACTTAATTTTTTTAGCGAAGGTAAGCGATCTTAACATGTCTTTTTATGAAAACGCTTGAAAAATAAGATAGCAAATATGTAACAATTAGCAAGGACATAATATGATCATTATCATATTTTTTTTTGGTATCATAAGTACTTAATAGTTACTGTTGTTTTAAATGCTAAGAAAAACGAAGGACTTATAGGCAATATTTTTCTGTAAATACTTAACATATCAATTATTATTACGAAAAAAATTGCAAATGCACAGCAATTTATTTGGATCAAATTAATATTGAGGAGCTGTGAAATTGGCATTAAGTTTTTATTTTAGGTTTTTACATTTGGTTAAATAAATTAGCTTAACAATCCGTCATATAGTTTCAAACAAAATATATTTTAAAATAAAATCTGAGGGCACGTCGAGCAATAAGCAAAGGCGCGGCCTTTGGTATCATCCCTTATTCTCGAAGCCATTGAGGCTATTTTCAACCTCCTGATATTTTTTTGCTGGCTATTACTCTAAACCAGAGATTCCCAAACTTATGTCGTCTAACACCCACTTTGAAAGTCAGTTATTTTGCAGCGCCTGGGCCTAGCGCCTTTTCTGGGCCGCTTACCGCCCCCATCTAGGCCTCCAGCGTCCACGCAAGGGGGCGTTATCGCCGCAAGGGGGCGTTATCGCTCACTTTGGAAAAGACTGCTCTAAACAATGCAAAATAATGACCAAGTTTCTGGGTTGTCGACGAAAAACTGCCATTTGTAAACCGAACAATGTAACCACCATTTTGTTTCTACGGAGATACTGTTATTTAGGGCTTACGCTAGTCGACGCGGTTTGCACGGAGCGGGTGGACTCCTATTGAAATATACTATGAGCAGCGCTGACTGAACGCGTGCGACGGATTATACTTGCACCCGCACCACAGGCTTGCGCTCGCTTTGTGCGCCCACGCCAAATAGCGTAGGCCAGGCCCTTAGAGATCAGATCATAGCCGATTGAGGTAAAAACATCAACTACGGAACCCATGGTTACGCGTGACTCACTTTTTGTTTGTTTCATTATTAAATATCTTTTTTTTTCAGAACGGTAGAATGCAAATTAGCTCGGAAACAACAGGTGAAATGAAATGGCCAAAATCATATGAAATGGGAGAATTTTGCTTTGAGAACACATTCAATGGCACTTCACGCCAAATAAAATTCTACCGAAATAATGGGATCACATTTGGAAAATTGGAACGAGAAAAACGTGCAGTAATCGTCGCAAATTGTAAATATACCTATTAACTAATTTAATTTGCTATAAACGTACGTAGCCATCAGATATTTCGGAGTGGCCAAGGTTATCGTAAATATAGGCACATGCACTCTATTATTATTATGAATGTTTCGATATTTTTGATCACCTTGCAGGCATATGAAATGATATTGTAACGGATAACTCACGTCTTAATCCGAGTTTAGCTCGACACGTTTCGGGCTATTTGACGATAAAAATGCGGGTAGTTGTGCGCCGGTGTTAGTTTCGTAGGCAGTCGCGCGAGCAGAGCGGTGGCGCGTAGTGCGCGTGTTGCGGCAGCCGCCGAGTCGCGTGCTCCTGAGAAGAAGGGCTACGAAATAGCCCGAAACATGTCGAGCTAAACTCGGTTTCAGACGTGAGTTATCTGTTACAATATCATTTAATATGAGTGAGTCTCACGGTAGTTTCATGTTCACCTTGCAGGCCTTGGCCGCTCCGATGTATCTGATGGCAACTGTACAGTCGAGAAACTGAAATCACGTTCCAGCGTGGAACTTTTGTGCTACTAATGTCATGTTGACGGGTACGTATTATCCATACTATACTTAATATAATTATAAATGCGAAAGTAACTCTTTCTGTCTGTCTGTCTGTTACGCTTTCACGCCAAAACCGCTGAACCGATTTGGATGAAATTTGGTACAGAGATAGAATAATAATAATAATAATAATTTATTTTATTTAAAAAGATAACATAGATCTCATTTTTGTTAGTAGCAATCTTAAAAATAATGTTAGTATTTAAAAACTAAAAACTAAGTTGGATTTTACCCTTAAAATAATTTCGTTTAGAACAGGACAACAAACATGATCAGCTATCATCTTTAAGATGCTGTTTGGGCTGCTCCTTACTCTACTCAGCAGTGACGCTGCTTTTTTGCGCAAAATTGCTGCAAACCCGTCTGTGCGTGACTCAGCGAACATGGTTGATGCGCTGCACCATCTAGGCAGACCAATCAGCATCCTAAAGGCGTTATTGTACTGAATCCTAATAGCATTGTACGACTTTTGGGTATATCGGACCCACAGGCTGCTGGTGTAAAAGGAAGAACAGTACGCCTTAAACAGTGTAATCTTGACCGCGTTTGAACACCTAGCGAACCTGCGGGCCAGCATATTTGCCCTCACACACAATGCTCTTCGCTCTCTTTCCATATCAGCATCGTCCTTCAGATCGTCAGTAACAATGTGCCCGAGATACTTGAAGCGAGTGACTCTCGTCAGGGCGATGCCGTTCAGAATAGACCTTGGGTAAGAGGCTATCTTTAATTGCGAGGCTTTAAGGGGTTGAAATAGGGGATGAAAGTTTATATGGTGGAAGTTCGCCGCTGTCGAAGATAAAACCATGAAAGTTGGCATTTAGGCACTTAATAAGAAATAAGTCGGTGATTGTTTAAGTTTTTTTGAAAATTCGACCTGTGAGGGGATGAAAGTTTATAATAATATGGAAGGTCGACGTTATCGAAGATAAATCGATGAATCTTTATTTAACTTGCCATTTCGGTACGTAATTAAGAAATAAGAAAGTTTATATGGAAGATCGTCTTATCGAAGATAACTCGATGTTTCATTATGAAACTTGGCATTTGGGCACGTAATAAGAGATAAATAGATATTTGTTCGCGCGTGTTTTAAAATTCTTTCTGTGTGGGGGTGAAATAGGGGATGAAAGTTTATATGAAGGTCGTCATTCTCGAAGATAAATCAATGGTTCTTTATGAAACTTCGCATTTGGGTGCCTATAAAAAATAAATAGATATTTGTTCAAGCGTTTTTGAAAATTTTACCTGCGAGGGGATGAAATAGGGGATGAAAATTTATATGAAACGTTGCCATTAGCACAGATAAATCGATGAATCTTTGTGTTTAGGTATTCGATAAGAACTAAAAAAACCGGTTAAATTCGACTCGGACTCGCGCATCAAGGGTTCCGTACGTAGGTATTCATGAATATCCAGTGTTAGCAGAGCCTATTCTAAGCTCATAAGCAAAATGTACGCAATATGGGGTCATTTTAGATGGCTTATTAACATAGAGAGTCAGACATGAAAAATTATTATTTTCAGATTTTTCCTATTTTTTTTTCTATAAGTGGAAAAAAATTGCTAATAGAGCTACCTATATACAAAATTCCAAGTTTCTAGGACAGCCGGAAGTACTCTATAACTTTTTCTGTTTAGGCGATTTGTATGGAAACACCTTTTTTCGATACATACTCCGCGCGTTTACGGGATAAAGGGTCTTGACACAGACGGATGGACGGACAGCAAAGTGATCCTATAAGGGTTCCTCTTTTTTCCTTTTGAGGTACGGAACCTTAAAAATCATTTGTTCCGGCTCTTTTCACATTTAGACATTTTTCATACTTGAAAATATGGGGATGAAAGTTCGTAAGGAATTCCAAACAAATTTACTATAAATATATTTACCGGAAATATGTGCAGCTATGCTTAGTAAGAATGCCGTCTTAATTATAATCCTACCCTCCTAACTTACAATAAAGGACGTAAGATGTCAAGAGTTCACTATGAAGAATTAACCCTTTTGTGTTGGCAGGGTAGAATACGCGTCGTATTGCTAAAATGTGGCTACCCGCAAAATATTTATGTTTTACCAAAGAATGGAACCCGGGCTTGCACTTCTGAGGTTTTTAAATTCATGTGCGAAATTACGTTTAAAGTTTACCACCAGCTTTACGGTAAAGGAAAACATCATGAGGAAACCTGCACAATCCTGCGAAGCAATTCAATTGTGTGTGTGAATTTCCCAATCTGCACTGGCCCCGCGTGGGAATTACGGCCCAAGCCTCCCATTGGGAGGAGTGGGTTTGGGATGCGCTAGGATGAAGATGACACATTGGACTTCGACGTTCCAACTTCGACAAAGAGGTCGCTCGAACTCTTCGGGTCGAAGAAACTTGATGGGTAGCGTTAGGGAAACTTCGTGATGTCTTCTCGCCCAAAATTCCGCAGCGTCTGAAGACTAGTCTTTTTTACCCAGTGTGTTGCCAGTGATGACTAAAGGTCTCTACCCACACACCGTATCAAACTTTGACTGTAATAGGGAGGTGTCAGGCACGGAATGTAACACTTAACTTTTATGGACTTAACCTAAAAAGATAGAATAAGACCCCCCCCCCCCCCCACGGGGCATAACTCGCCTGGGGCGTTTAGATGATCAAGGCCGGCCCAGCATTTCAATGGTCTTTTTACAGGTATGATGATGTCATGTGTGTTCACGATACTGGTGCTGGTGGTGTATTGGCTGGTGAAGGAGCTTCGCAACCTGCCGGGGCTCATGCTCATGGCTTATGTAGCCACATTCACGGCTTTCTCCTTTCTCCGGATCGTGCATGTCTACGCCTACCACTACAGGATATTGGAAAGAGAAGCCTGCATTGTCATGAGTTAGTTATATTTAAGTATTCTACTATCACATTTCGCGTAACCGTCAATCATTTCAATCTTTATCACTTTAATGGTTACCAATCTAGCACGCGGAACTTTTTACGCATGACAAATATATGGAACCAGCTTCCTGGGGCAGCATTCCCGGAATGGTACAACTTTGGGATTTAATAAAATGAGCCTATCAGTGTTTTGAAGGGCGTACGTATTATAACGTTTATACGGCGTGTATTTTTGATACTACCTCAAACTGTAACCAGACGAAGATTTAAGTGGTGTGAACCGATATCAAAACAAATTGTTAATATAAAATTAACTACCAGAGTGTAATTAATTTTTGAAATATTTTCGAGCATCAATGTAATGCGTACAATAATTTGATAAGAGAGAGAAACGTTCTGTGACAGCTGTCACGTCAACAAGTGTGACGTTTAGAATAAAAACAAAGCAGTATCACGTAGTGATACATTGCGTGCTAATTAATTTTGTAAGGAAAATAATGAGTCAATTTTTTTAACTAAAACATATTGAAATGTGATTACTAGGGCCTTCACTAACTGCCCTTAAAGTTTGAGGTAGTATCAAAAATACACCCATATTCACACAGTTTATTTTCTTGTTCCAGCTTTATTGGTTTACTACACGATACTGTCTAGCTTTTCGTGGATGAATGTCATGTCCTTCGACATCTGGTGGACTTTAAGGTGACATTAAATGTTTTTTTTTTACATCAACAACAGGCTTCGTCAATAAATTAAACTCATATTATAAAGCATCATCTGGATCATGCTTCGTCATAAAGATTAGCCTAAAGGCCCCTGTAAATTTTGATTCGGAATTCCGAACGCAGTAAATTCATTCAAATCTATGGACCTACATACAAACACAGTATCTAGTTTTCCGTTCGAAGTTTTCTACGATTCGAATTCCGCATGGTGGCCTGTGCGTACAGAATTGAAATAAACATGTGTGTGATGTATTTACGGTATTCCGAGTGTATGTGGCGGCTCTGAAACGCTCAAATAACCCAAAAAATTGAATATTCCAGGGCTACTCGCAATCACTTAAAGACCAATCGCCGTGGGATCCTGGTGAAATTTGGGTGGTACGGGCTGTATGGGTGGGGTGCTCCGCTTCTGGCCACTGCTTTTGTCGTTGCCACCGACCACTTGGACCTGCCTGGCATCATCAAACCCCAAATCTTTGTGGGGGAGGATGTTTTTTTGGAGGTAACGTACCGTTGTACGGCTTACAGTTAAAGGCCTGCCGAGTTTTAACGATAGCCAATGTAGATATAGGGGAAGGGGGGTGAAGGAGGATATTAGCACAGTACAGAGAAAAGGAACAGTACTTCATATAAACGGCCGGAACGCGAGTTATACCTACGCGCCACAAATTTTCAGCATACCTCGGCCGGCAACCATCAGGCGCGACGCGAGTGCTCCGCGGTTACGTGCGGTCGGCATTTATTACTACCTAATAATGTCACGACGATATGAACACTATTGATCGGTATACGGATGTATAAATGCATCTAAATAAAACCGTTCAAAAACATTTGTGGTTTATTAAAATAACGTAAAATGCATTATTCTTAAACACTACCTGCTTAGTCTATTCCTTCCGTTATTTCCTAAAGCTCTTAATCCCTTCCCTATTTTCAATTTCATGTGACATTATCAAAACAATAACTGAAGAGTGACAGTTAGTAAGTAGGCAACCCTATCGCGCGTTTGTGTGTACTGTGCGTGTACCGAGCCGGTGTTGGTATTGGTAATTATATCAAGGACGCTGCCGAGACGTTATACTTACTGCTCCTTTTTTCTGTACTGTGATATCAGCGAAGCGCGGCGGCTCAGAACGCGCACGTTTTTACATAGGAAGTTAGTATATATTTTAAAAATGTAACGTGTACGAGATAGAAAACATCAAGTACATAGTTCTCTTGTCATTCAAAGAGTCATGCATGATCTACCGCGCAATATTTTCGCTATTTGTTTTTTAGAGAAGACTGTGTTTTTTTTTCTATCGAACGAATTAAAAGTAATTGTGTTTCTACAGCATATGATTTATAGAGTAAATCCTCAAATATCTTACATTACCTACATGTGAGTTTCAAAATTAAAGCCTTACTAGTAACAAAATGATACAGCAAGGGATTAAATTAATGCAATAAACGCGCTAAAAACTCATCGCGCCTCTTATGGGGTACCTAGGTATTTTGCTTTTCTTATTTTTATAATGATTAGTGATAGTGTTAAATTTTGTGCACAGCTGCCCCCTACCCCCCCCCCCCAGACATTGTGTGTTTACAATATGTATTATACATTAACTTTTGAAAAACCTCGCAAGCCGTGTTGTGTGAACGAAAAAACAAGCACAGGGGATTCAACCAAAAAAAAAATGACTTGAAAATGTCGTTTGTTTACAGAAGTCGAGCACGAGTATTTTGTGAGCAGTGTTATCGCATTGTTGGTGTCCGTTAATTTCGTTTGGTTCGTGTTGACCGCTTACAACATTTGGCGCGTGCGGAGAGCTATAACACAGTACAACGAAGAATTCAGCGAGACAAATAAGAAAAACGAAACCAGGTTATTTTTTTTAAAATTGAGCTAAGATTGGCTTCTAAGGCTAGGTACGTACGCGCTATGCGGTTGGTCGCACGGTTTTACCATAGTAAAAGAGGACAAGTAAGTTCACTACGAACAAAAGTAGTTGGCGCCGGTTCGCACGCACCCGCCGCACGCACACACTGATTAAGGAGGATTAAGCTTTGCGCTGCCTTTGCCTCACGTATTTTTTGTATTAAGTATAGTTGTAAATTAGTAGTATATAAGTGTAGTGTAATAGTTTCGTGCAAGGACACATAAAAATAATAGATACCTACCTACCTGTAAACATTCCGTCGAATTTATAAATAATATTTGTAAATTTAGTATAATAATAATAATATAACGGCATAGAATCTGTCTGGTTTCACTAGACACAGACATTAGACAATTTTAAGTTGAATTTCGTACAAAACTTATTTGCCGGTAGATAATTAATCTAAAATAGACGTCGACAACCCTAAGCGTCTGCGCCGGAGTAGGCAGTTAAGTCTCCTAAAGGGTCGGAGTGTGCATACTTGTTCTCTTTTACTATGGTTTTACCGTGACGTACCTCTTCAAAGTATCGCTTGAGAAAGAGACGGTGCTGTCAAACTGCACGGTTAGTCGCATAAGGCGGCTGTCACACTGCCACAGCATCCAGATGTGCGCACGGAAATGCGGTACTATGGCCCAGGCCCTGTGCCCAGCAGTGGGACGTTTATAGGCTGGGATGATGATGATGATTGGATTCACAAATAAACAGCAAATACTGATATTTAATGGAAGATATTAAATATCAGTATTTGTATTACTTACGTTAGTGTCTACGCGTACGAAATCGCGGCCTAAAGCTAGCAGTTCGATAATGACGACTTTAATATTAGGTAAATAATAAGGCTTGTAATTATTTACCTAATATTAAAGTACCCATTCCTTAATTATTAAGGTATGGGTCCTTTAATCAAAGGTATAAATAAAGACCAACAGCAAAAATAGGTACTGCATGCTTTGGGTGTAGTTAGAATAGAACATAAGCACATCCTGTCCCAATCGAATCTGTACTAATTACTGTGTTCTGGCAATAAACTAATAAAATAACCCCCTTTCGTGCAGTCGGGTAAAAACAATTAAGTAATTTGCTCACCCGCGACCTTACGAAAGCCTACGTCTATGCAATGTGTGTTCATGCAGCTCCTCCACCACACTGTAGTAAGAACACACACATCGCATAAACCAAGCATAAACCCTAACACCACCACCACACTACACTGACGCGTTCCGAACTCAATCAGAGTTCATCCTCAGAACGCGTTATTTATTTTGTTTATTGCATGGACGTTAGATGTATAATAAGGTCCCGGGCTAGCAATTGTTTTAGTGGAACTCCGAAAGTAACGCCTGATTCAACGAATTATACTGGCAATAAATAATTTTGAACTTAAATAAAGTTTTTTTTCTTGTGTATTATAATAAAACTTATCTGTTTCAGGTTTTTATTATACGTCAAACTGTCTCTACTGATGGGCATAAGTCGTATCTTCGATGCAATACCAGGGGACTATTGGCTATGTTACATTATTGATGGATTCAACGCGTGCAGCGGGCTGTTTATCTTCATTTTATTTGTGTGCAAGAAGAAAATAATTCTGCAGCTATGGGCCAGGTAACAATGTATTATTAACTAGTAGGTACCTGGGCTAAAACTCGATAATAAGCTTTTCTCATAGATGAAAATTGAATTGAATTGATAAGATCAAGCTAGATCGATTTGTCATCCCCGAAAAACCCTACTTACCAAATTTAATCGAAATCGTTGGAGCCGTTTCCGAGATTCTGATTATATATTATGTATAGTTATATAAGAATTGCTCGTTTAAAGGTATTAGAAAAGCCGCGTATCCACCAGAGGCAGCCTCGGGCCGAGCGGCTGCCTCGCTCCGAGGTCGTGCAAGTGGAGACTCTGCCAAAGGCACGGCTCAGACTGAGGCTCCTTTGAGCACGGTCAAAAAACCGACAAAATATGGCTCGGCTCGCGGTGCTCGGCCTGAGGCTGCTCTAATGGATAAGCGGCTAAAGATTAGATCGGATGTGTACATGCCTACTAAATAATTAAATTTTTAATAATAGGTATTTTTAAATTTTCTTTAAAATCCGCTCAACCATTTTATTTAGCGTCAGCGTTTAGTTTTAGCGTGTTGTTTTAAAACGTAAACCAGGAATAAGAAAGGATTTTTCGAAATTTAATCCTTAAGGTGAAAAGAAGGCTGAAAGTTTTCATGAAAGAAGGAAACTTTAAAACACGTGTTTCTTTATCTCTAATGAGGGCTAAAAGACAGACGAAATATCGTTAGATGGCGTTAGTATCGTGAGGTTCTTTGACGTTACGGTCTTGCTTGCAATTGGCTCATTTACCCAGTTATTAGCCAATGAGGGCTATCGTTTTTTGTCTCACTAGAGTGCGCACTGTTGCGTGAGGTTTTTAAGTATGGCTTTCAAAGTCTGTTATTACGGGCGTGAAAACAAAGTTTAGATTAAAATCATATTTAATACACCTTAAAACCGTAGCATAAAAATATCGAGCATACCACAGTGTTGCAAAGTCCCCGTTTTGTTCGGAAAAAAGGGAGGATGAAGGTTTCCGAAAGACAAAACTGTCTCAAAACACATACATTCATTGCCCCGGAACGCATATTTGCCATAATTAATTTCAGATATTGCAAAATATTCACAAAATAATTCTAATTATAAATAAACCCGCGTAGCTCACCCAAAAACTATGAGATTTGACATTTCGGAGACCTCACGCTACACTAGCGCCTCTAGCGGCGAATTCATTCGCGATAGCCCTCATTGTAAGCAAGACCGTAACGTTAAAAAAACCTCACGATACTAACGCCATCTAACGATATTTCGCCTGTTTTTCAGCCCTCATTAGAGATAAAGAAACACGTGTTTTAAAGTTTCCTAAAATTCCACCCCTGGAGGGATGAGGTGGGAGTGCAAAGTTTGTATGAATTATGATTATTAAGTTCGAAAATTTGCACCAGCTGTCAAAAGCAACGTCTGTCTCTGTCTGGATTTATATATAACCCTTCGAAAAAAGTATCGTACAAAGTAAATCTACAGGGTGGTACCAAACGATGTGCCGACACTCCAACAGGTGACAGTGCTGCCCCAACTGAACAACTTTCTTCAAGGAACATAGGTCGAAAACCAAAAAAAAAAATTCAGGCTCCCATACAAAATGTATTGGTTTGACCGACTTACCATGGAAAAGCGAAAAAAAAATCGTTCTTCGATCCATGCTCCTTGGAGAAAGCCGTTCAGCCCAAGCACCACTATGACCCGTTTAAGTATGATCACATCACTTGGCACCACCCTGTATATTACCCCATAGTTATCCCAAACGCGAGCAAGCCGCGGGCAAAAGCTAATCCTACTAATTAAAAATGCGAAAGTTTGTGTGTGTGTGTGTTTTGTACGTTTGTTATTCCTTCACGCTGAAACGTATGTAGATAGCTCGACATCTGAAATAACACATAGGCTACTTTTTATGCTGATGTTCCCACGGGATAGGGATAAAATCTCGAAATAACAACCCCTGAGCTTAGTCATGAAATTTGGCATGGTTGTTTTTAATGCAACGTGAATGAAAACCACGATGTAATTTTCGGGAATTCCCACGGGAATTATGTAAAATCCCGGAATTTTAATTCAACTTCTGTATGTAATGATTTAGCCGAAGCCATGGGTAAACACTAGTCTCATTATAAAACAATCTTATTGAAAGGTTATCGATCAACAACAAGTAAGTGGAGCTTGGGTTCCACGCGCTCTACGTGTCTCACGAGCACTCACAGCACGCAGAGCGAGCAAAGACAGCTGCACGGTGACAATAGCGGTCAACAGAAATCTGGGTTGCAACTGCTAGCTAGCTGCTAGCTTACTGAAAAATGAAATTTAAAGAAAAAAAATGAATTAAAAAATGTTTCATGGTACAGCCCATATAAAAATCGGCCAAGTGCGAGTCGGACTCGCGCACGAAGGGTTCCGTACCCTTATCTATACCTACTACATTAGACATTTGCAAAAACAGCAAAAAATCACTCGTGTCTTTTTTTTGTATGGGACCCTCCCTTAAATATTTCCCCCATCCCAGACTATATACCGTCCCACTGAAGGGCACAGGCCTCCTCTCAGAACAAGAAGGCTTGGGTCATAGTTCCCAGCGGGCCCAGTGCGGATTGGGAACTTCACACGCACCATTGAATTGCTTCCCTAAAATTTTTTTTTTTTTTTTTTAAATGAATGATATATATACTACTAAATATGTGAATATTTCATGCGTCTACTTGTAGGTACTTGTTGCCGTTAAAAATATTTATTTTTGTGAAAATTTCAACTGTCTAGCTATCACAGTTCACGAGATACAGCCTGGTGACCGGAAGACAGAGAGACAGACGGCAATGAAATCTTAGTGATAGGGTCCGTTTTTACCTTTTGGGTACGGAACCCTAAAAAGTGTGAGTCCAACTCGCGTATGTTTTTATACACGTATGTTTTTTTACACGTATATGCTTAGAGCCGTGGTGGCCGAGTGGTTTGACCTATGGCCTCTCAAGCAGAGGATCGTGGGTTCAAACCCTGGCTCACACCTCTGAGTTTTTCGAAATTCATGGGCGAAATTACAATTTGAAATTTACCACGAGTAAACGAACGAAACGAAACGAGTAAACGGTGAAGGAAAACATCGTGAGGGAACCTGCACAAACCTGCGAAGCAAATTCAATGGTGTGTGTGAAGTTCCCAATCCGCACTGGGTTCGCGTGGGAACTACGGCCCAAGCCCTCTCATTCTGAGAGGAGGCCTGTGCCCAGCAGTGGGACGTATGTAGGCTGAGATGATGATGATGATGATGTATGTATGTTTAACATTAGACCCAGTGATTGAGGTGACGGAACGATACCTACCTTATAAGTTCAGTATTTGATAAAGGTAGGTAAGTATTGTAAAATTCCCAAAATTGATGAGGTGACACTGACGTGACACGAGATACATCTAAAAAAATAACTTTAATAAATGTTTTGCTAAATATTTATAAAGAAAATACTTTATTAAAGACTTGGAAACCTTTTACGTTGTTTTACTGCGCATAATTATATATTAACTCTTGATTACCGTAAAACTAGGCTACTTTGCTAACTATGCTCCAGTTCTGTATTTTGTTTAAATGTCTTGCAGGTCGAAATCCCGGTACCCGATACACTATAAATTGATCTACTTTACATAAATACATATATATGAATATACCACAGCATAATATTTTTTAAAATAAAACAAAGATTAAGAAATTTAGAGCAAAAATCGGTGCAAAGTAGCCTCGTTTTACGGTACCTTTTATACGGTAAGAGTTGGTTTTGGAGAAATTAATTTGGAGTTGAAATAAAAAATACAAAAAGACTCCAAAAACCAATCTTAATTTGGTTGCTTAAGCAATAGTTAGTTTTTAATAACGACATCTCTTATCCGGGTAAGCGGTTAGTTCCAATGGAATGTTGAAAGTTTCTCGATGAGGGCTACAGCATAGATGTCGCTAGTGTCGCTGCTTAAGTGACTAAGAAACAAACAAGCTGAGATTATGTGGTGCATACAAGATATTCGTGTCTGTACCCCTGTCCAGTGTTGGTGTAGCGGTATAGCACGTGGCACGGAATGCCGAGGACCTGGGTTCGATTCCCAGCGCTGGTCTATTTTTCTGGTTTTTCTGTGCGTGTGTATGTTTTAGTTTGAATTTTCGATATGGGTTTTACGGGATGACCGTAAAAGTAACAAAATTTGGAGTTGAAATAAAAAATACAAAAAGACTCCAAAAAACAATTTTAAGATACATGTAATTACATTTATTTTTAACCCCCGATGTAAAAAGAGGGGTGTTATACGTTGGACCGCTACGTGTGTCTGTCTGTGCTGGCACCGTAGCTCTGAAACGGGTGAACCGATTTGAATGCGGTTTTTTTATTTGAAAGCTGGTTTTCTAGCGATGGTTCTTAGACATTATCAAAATCGGTTCATCCTTTTTTGAGATATTGAACTTTGAGTGACAATGTCGGGAGTTTTTCAACTTTTTGTTGGTTAAGTTAGAGCCCGTTCCCATGGCAACGTCCCGTTTTTTGCGGATTCGGTTTTTTGCAGGACCACGTTTAGTAGTATACGTATAACGTATACATATGAGCATTCGATTTGCAGGTTTTTTTCGACTGGATGGCAAACGAGCAAGTGGGTCTCCTGATGGTAAGAGATCACCACCACCCATAAACATCTGCAACACCTGGTATTGCAGATGCGTTGCCAACCTAGAGGCCTAAGATGGGATACCTCAAGTGCCAGTAATTTCACCGGCTGTCTTACTCTCCCCGCCGAAACACAACAGTGCAAGCACTGCTGCTTCACGGCAGGATTAGCGAGCAAGATGGTGGTGGTGATGGTCCTTGTAAGATTGATATACTTGCTACCATCCTGATTTTTTTCAAATTTTTCCACCCACCCCGGTTTAGATTTTAGAGGGGGGGACGCTCGATTGTAATGAAAATTTAAATCACTGAATCGAAAAATCGTCTTAGCAAACCCCTAATGGGTTTAAAAAATTTATCCAACGATACCACACTATAGGGCTGAATGAGAAAAAAAAATCACCTCAACTACGTTTATGGGAGGTACCCTAAAAAAAATTCGTTTTATTTTTTTATTGTACCATTTTGTCGGCATAGTTTACATATATATCCGTGCAAAATTACAGCTTTCTAGCATTGATAGTCCCTGAGCAAAGCCGCGGACGGACAGACAGGGACAGACATGGCGAAACTATAAGGGTTCCGTTTTTGCCGTTTTGTCTACGGAACCCTAAAAACGGTATCCGGTTTAGTTACGTACATAGTTTAATGGAAGTGTTCCCAGTAGCATCCAGCATACGGTTTTTTTCTTCTCCGAATTGTAGGGTTGCCAGATGGCCGGGACATCCGGGATTATCCCGGAATTACGTGTCTTGTCCCGGATTTCGACTACGAGAGCAGTATTTATTGCCTTCCATATTAAACATTGAAGCTGCGGTTAACATTGCCGGCCTGCATTCGGAATGCACATGCCTGAGAACTGTTTTTGAGGCCCTTTCAAAAGACTTGCCAAATGACAAAATCTGGGCTCACTTTTTTAAAACGACCAATTGTAACGATTTTGTCAATTTGAAGATAATAGTTAGTTTTGTGCTCGTATTAATATTTAACTACCGACCCAATTTGTAACCCTCGAATTGTCCCGGAAATGAAATGCATGTATCTGGCAACCCTACTGCCAATGCTATCCTGTAAATAACAGGATGCAAACTTGTGTGTTTGAACACAAGTATGATTTTTGCGGTATCCAGTAAAAAACTGATCCTGCAAAAGTGGACGTCCGTTAGAAATAAATAAATAAATCGGGTTACCTTGTTACCTAACGCTAGGTAATGAAGCACCGTTAAGCACCACAGTGATTAGCGAGTGCTAAGCATAATGGCACATGAAGTTCTCGCATGTGGTAAGTAAGATAATATCAAAATGTACTCAATGTTGGCCATAAAAAGGTAAAGTACCTAGTGGCTAGATGTAAAAAATAATAAATAAATATCATGGGACACTTGACACCAATTGACAAGATTTCATTTTTTTAACATCTGTTAATTACTACAGGAATCGAAAGAGTTTTGCCTCCTGAACATGGGAAAATATTTATTATAATTGATTTCTTCATATTAAAAGAAAAAATATGTCTGTATTTGCCAACACTACCACAGAATAGATATGTTTCCTTTGCCTTTATCACCAGAAAAAGGAGCTGTCATAATTTTGATATTGTCTCTATGCAACGTCTACGTCAGATTTACGTGATCTTTTTTTTAAGAGACTAGACAAAAGTAATGGATCTATTGTGTCGTAGTTTTGGAGTTATGCCCTTTTAGAATAAGCACATCTTAAAAAATTGTAATAAATTAATTAATAGTTGTAGCGAAATTTTAAAAATATCAGCGTTTTTCTCTTTCCAAACAGAATACAGAGAACGAATCAAATTATAGTCTTAGAAATATGAAATCTTGTCAATTGACCAAGTCCCAAACTAAGCAAAGCTTGTACTATGGATACTAGGCAACGGATTAACATACTTATATACTTATACTTTAACAAAGGGCTCTTAGTGATCGAGCGTGTACAGTGCCTATAGGTAGAGTCATTCACGATGGCGCGTGCCGTGGTTCTTATTACAATGTCATTAATGGCTAATTTTGACAAAATCACACGTCTTCGTGGATGGCACTAGGTATAGGCATGTACCTAATTGAATGTTGAAGTTACATTATAATATAACACACTAATTAAACTAACGACATTGCCACTTTAAGTGGTCGTTAATCAATATTAGTTCGTGCCTAACCAAACTAAGTAATTAAAACGACTCCAACGAGACCACAGGGGTGGGGTCACAATTTTACAACTTTCAAATTGTAAAGATAACTCCTATACTAAAAGTGGTCAAAAACGTCTTAAATTATTTTCAGAATATCTATCTACCTACGTATTATGCATCACGCTGGCTGCATGTATTGAGTGCGCCCTACCTACTCCAAACAGACAGAGAAGAGAAAACTTCAATGCTTGTTCTTGCCATTGTGGCTAAAAAACCTTAACAACATAAGTTTATGCACTTCTCGCTTTATGGCATCATTTTAATACCTACCTATATACCTGAAAGAGACGACTTCAAAAAGCTAACGGTCAACCTTCAGGATTGAAGAGACACTGAAAGAAGAAGAATGCCCACTTATCCATCTAACGTTTTTAAAGCCTACCAACAAAAACTTTTGATAAAACATGTCTAAGAACCATCGCTAGAAAACCTGATTTCAAATAAAAAAACCGCATTCAATTCGGTCCACCCGTTTAAGAGCTACGGTGCCACATACAGACGGACACACATAGCGGTCAAACTTATAACACCCCTCTTTTTGCTTCGGCTGTTAAAAAGGAAGCAAAAAAAATTACTGGTATAAATTTATCTCTCGAATTCAAAACTTCAATTCATCTCTGGGCTAGACATCACACACAATTTTAGAAATAAAGCCAGCTTTGGTTTATGAAGAAATACTTACATGAGTAGTTAACTTCTCGCTCAAGGGCCGGCAAGGCGGCAACACACCTGTGATACCTAGGCACCCCTCGCGTTGCGGGTGTCTATGGGCGGCTGTGATTGCTTCCCATCAAAGTGACTCTCATGCTCTTTTGCCACCTCTTACATAAAAAAAACTTCTGCTTATATACACTTAAAAGATAGTTGACATATTTACCTACTTTAGATTTATTAAAATTATTTACCTATGATCACAAATAAATGATATTGATTGATTGATATAACTTTTATTTCTCCCTTGTAGTTAAACAGTTTTGAAGACAGTTTTTTTACATTACTTTTTCTATTAATTTTGAATTTAGGACCAATTATATTTTGTATTGACGTGATAAGGTTTGGCATAATAAACAAATTGGATTGTGTTGTATTATTAATTATTATTGTACCTACCTATTGTAACAAACAATAATTATTACCTATAGATTAATGGCAATGTAATGTAGTGTTGTATTGTACCTTTAATTGTATGGGATCAATATCTAATAATGAAATGATAGATAACTTCATCATCCCAGCCTATATACGTCCCACTGCTGGGCACAGGCCTTCTGTCAGATGAGAGAGCTTGGGCAGTAGTTCCCACGCGGGCCCAGTGCGGATTGGGAACTTCACACGCATTATTGAATTGCTTCTCAGGTTAAGTGCAGGTTTCCTCACAATGTTTTCCTTCACCGTATAGCTCGTGGTAAATTTCAAATGTAATTCCGCACATGAATTTCGAAAAACTCAGAGCTGCGAGCCGGGGTTTGAACCCACGAGCCTCTGCTTAAGAGACCTAGGTCAAACCACTTGGCCACCACAGCTTAACACTATAACTCACTCACTATAGATAACTTAATTAGGAATATCGGTCAATGAATCATCGTAGTATACGGTATTTGACAACTGATTATTATGAAAATATAGATATACAGATAGTGTTTAACGAAGAGAAATTTTAAATCGGTTGAAAATTGGAATTATAGTGATTTTTTGAAAATTCTATATACCTGTCTCTTTCTCAAACGCTTTTCTCTATGCAGCAAGTATAGCGGTACTGGCGTGTGACGTCACATGCCAGTATGTCTTTCTCTGTCTAATCGTGAATTTCAAACCTTTATAACTTTGTTATTTATAAAGGTAGCTTAAAAATTGTTTTTCTATTCGATAACAGGCATTGTGTAGTTTTAATTTATAAAACATATACAAAATAGTCAAATACCGTATTCCCTAATGGTTCATTGCGCCTTAGTCAGAATTAAACGGAACCTTTGGTACGACTGTGGTCGCTTTGTCCGTACTTGCGTGTCTAATTAAGTAATTAAACATTTATTCAATTACCCATTACCGATAGTTTTGTTTAAATGAGACCGCAAACGCCGCACAGGCCAGTCTGTAGCTGACACGTCAAACTCTAGTCAGCCAGCTGACGCATCCATTGCTAGCATATCTCAGGGCTCAAAGTCAAAGTCAAAGTCAAAATATTATCTTTATTCAATTTAGGCTATAACAAGCACTTATGAATGTCAATAAAAATCTACCACCGGTTCGGAAAAACCTCTGCAGAGAAGAATCCGGCAAGAAACTCAACGAGGTATATATAATTTTTTTTTAAAACAGGTTTACAATATTATTAAATGATATGTATGAGGGAGTGTGTCGCCTCATGAATGAATGAAAGAATAAATGTCACGAAAACACTTTAATTAATAAAAAAAAACAAAGGTAACACGTAGGTCACAGTTAAACCCTTATTTAAATAGCAAGCAACGATTTCGGTGCGAGTTAGCGCGCGCGCATATGAACTCCGAGCAACAAGCATCGGCCGCGGTGGTAAGGCAACTGGTGCGCAGCAGTTCGTGCTTGGAGCTCGGAACCGTGGAGTGCGAGCGCGACGGACATATCGTCCGCGCTATTCTTCCCGGAAGCGGGCTGGCAACTGCCCGCGGGATGATCGCACATGAGGTAAGGTGCGCGTATTGTTGTGGTTTGCTATATGCTCCCCCTCTAGACCTGGAGAACGCCCTCGCTCCTGGTCTAGCACCTGATCAACCTTCAGTGGACGCTCACGTCTTCTTTTTGGAATGACAGGCCTGGGCGGACAGTCATTGTTACCCTGGTAGTGGGTAAGGTCTTGGGTGTGATATCTCCCTAAAATGAGAGAAGGGTGGTCGACACTTGTAATGGCGTACGAGGTCGGGCTTACTTTCTTCGCAATACGGTAAGGTCCGTCGCGGCGAGGAGAGAACTTAGCGGTGAGATCTTTGGACGCATTACTCAGCAGGTGTGATTTGACGAGCACTAAGTCGCCTACCTGAAATTCAACTGCAGGTCTGCGAGAAGCATCGGCGTACTCCTTCGTTTTATCCTGCTGGATTTCCACTCGTTCGCGAACAGCGGACAACGAATTCAAGAACTGCCTAAGATACGGAGTTACCTGAGGGATGAAGTTTTCTTTATCCAAAATTGCCCGATGGTCGTGAACAACTTCTGTGGGTGACCGCATCTCTCTACCGAAAGTTAAATAAGCTGGTGACCTACCTGTAGTGCGGCAGCGAAGGCTGTTAAGGGCGAAGCGGATCACTGGCAACTTTTTAGGCCATGAAGTATGGTCTCCCTCCACCAGCTGTGCCAGCATCGCTTTCATGTCGCGATTTTTTCCGTTCTGCTGGATTCCCTTCTGGGTGATACAGTGGGACCAGATTTTGTTTAATGTCTAGGACGGTCATGCACTGGCGCATGACAGCAGATACGAACTGCACTCCGTTATCTGATACAATTCTTCTTGGCAGGCCGTATCTCAAAAATATTCTTCGATGAGAATTTTAGCGCAGGCTTCAGCTGTTGCATTCTGTAGGGCGTAAAGTTCTACCCACCTTGTGGCAGTGTCCTCTACCAGAAGTATCCAGCGCTCCCCTGGTCTCCTGTTGGTAACGGGCCGAATAGATCCATCGCCAACACTTCATTGCGTTGACTTAGAAGCGGCGTCTGTAAAGACCCGGAGGCTTGGAATTTGTGGCCTTATAACGCTGACAATGTATGCAGGCTTTCACATAATCAGTAATTATCCTCCGCATACCTGTGAAATAATACAGCTGTGCCACCTTTTGATACGTCCTATCAATACCTGGGTGTCCGGCTGTTTCAGCATCGTGTAGCTCCTTTAATATTTCTGCAACCTGGCCTGTAGGATTACTAACTGGGACATTCGCTCTCAGCATCGGGGTTATACGGAAAAGAACACCTTGATCCATGAGGTATCCACGTTCTAGCCATCTCTTGGCGGCAACCTCATCAGTACTTCGATATCCTTGATGACCTTTTCCACCTCAGGGTCTGCTGTCTGTTCCTGGCGAAGCTGGCTGGGAGTCTTCGTGGGCAGGTCGCAGATGACCGAGCAGATGCCGCAGTTTTCGCGAGACTCGCCAGAGCAAACTGGTCTGCTTAGCGTGTCCGCCCGACGTTCGCCTTGCCTGGGGTGTATTGGAATCGGATGTCGAAGGATTGGAGCCTTAGGCCCAACGTACTAACCTGCCGGCGGGTGATTTGAGTGAAAGCAGCCAGCGAAGAGGTTGATGGTCACTGCCAATGATGACTGGCTGGCCGTCGAGGTACGGGCGGAAGCGTTCCACCGCGCCAAACAACAGCAAGTGCCTCCCGTTCCGTAGTGGAGTAATTGCGCTCTGCTGCGTTGAGGAGTCTGCTGGCGTACTCTATCGGCCTTTCCTCGTTCCATCACCCTGTAGTAAACCGCTCCTAGGGCGTAGTTACTTGCATCCGTACGCAGGATAAAAGGGCGACTGAAGTCAGCTTGTGTCAGTATCGGGCTGTGGTGAGGAGACGCTTCAGCTCGATAAACGCTTGGGTCTGCTCTGAGCCCCAAATCCAGACTTGAGTTTTCCTGGTCAGACGTGTTAAAGGTTCAGCGACTTTGGAGAAATTTGGTATAAATTTTCTGAACCAAGAACACGTCTGCAGAAAGGTCCTCAGGTGCTTTAAAGTACCTGGCTCCTTCATCTCAAGAACAGCACTCACCTTCTCTGGGTCGGTGGAAACACCTTGCTGTGTTATAACGTGGCCGAGATATTTAACGCTTTCTCTAGCGAAGGCGCACTTCTCCCTATTCACGTGGAGGTTAAATTCAGCCAAACGTTTGAAAACTGCCTCGAGGTCCTGTAGATGGCGTTGGTAACCTTGAGAAATTACTAACAGGTCGTCTAAATACGCTAAAATAGTTACGTCTTGCAATGCTGAGCAGGCACGGAGGCGATCAATTAGACGCTGGAATGTCGCCGGGGCGTTCTTGAGTCCAAACAAACAGAAAACACAACCCATGGGAAACATACCCATTGAGCGTGTTTACGAAGCCCGCAACTTGGGTCTTGAAATGGACTGCGGTCTGCGTTACGAAAAACATATTGCAAAGTCAGTTGGAAATTGTTTCTATAAACTTAAAGTATTATACAGAATTAGGCCTTTAATAAATGAGAGATTGCGCATTCAGTTGGTAGAGACATTGATCTTGTCAAAATTGAACTACATGGATTTGGTGTTTGGACCACGACTTCTTGCTAAAACTAAAAGACTAGTCCAACGTGTACAAAATGCCTGTGCTCGCTACTGTTTCAGCATTCCGTTAAGGGCCCATGTAACACCATATTTAAATCAACATAAAATCCTTAAGATGCAGCATCGGCGCAAGCTCCACCTTGCTTGCCTCCTCTTTGGCATAATAAAACACAAATCCCCACCTTATCTTTATGATAAGTTGTCTTGGTCATCCAGCCAGAAAGTGCGAGGAGCTCGGCAGTGTGGTGTACAGTTGTTGACACCTCGCCATGCTTCAGCTGCTTTCAGAGGGAGCTTCAGATACGTGGCAACGAAGTGTTGGAACAACATCCCGCCGCCAATTAGGAACCTACAAAATATACATAGCTTTAGAATTAAAATCAAAGCACATATGTGCATACACCAACAGAGCCAAGAATCCTTGGCTCTTGACACCAGTTGTATATAGTTTGTATGTATTTAGGTCATACATAAGTATTAAATTCATACCAGTGTTTCGCGTCCCATTCTTTTTGGCGGTGGGTGTTTTGTCTCATCTCCTGGCTTTAGGTGCCACGTTGCTGCCAACACATTGGAGCAGCTTACTGCCGCCTATCTGGAACCTGCAAAAATAATAATAATAATAATAATGTGGACTCAGAGAACAGGAACATATAGTTTGGCGGAGGCAGGAGGCTTGCTGTAATATACTAGTTTGTGCTTTGTAATTGAATTGAATTCTTTTTAGGTCATATAAGTAGTATTAATATACATACCTGTGTTTGCGTCCCGTTCTGTTATATGCGTGATGTCTTGTACCCGGGTTGCACAACAAAGTTTCATGCCGCCACTCATCTGTGGTCTGTTTTTTTAAGAGTAGTTTTATACTTATTCACTTTCATTTCTTCAATTTGTCTGTTTGTAATTGATATGGTTGGTACTGGTCCGTGTTGATCAATATGTAAATGGTGTATATTATAATCTTTGGCAGCCAGTTCCTTTTGTCGGAGGCATCGCATCGCAAAAGAAAATGTTTAAAAATTACTATTTATTGCCACGACAGCAGTATAAGTATTATTATCTTTTACACTGAGCCACGTCACTTCTCCCTTTGTCTATGGTTTTAATTTCTTAATTTCTTCTTTTTTTTTAATTTTTTTTTTTTTTCTCCGTCTGACTAGGGCAAAGGAACTGGCTCATGCATACATTTTTATTTAACGTTTGGGCTCCACAGAAAACCAGCGTTACTGCACATAATGTGCGGCAACACATGCTGAGTGGAGACCCTTTTTGGTATCCTGCTGTGTCACCTAGTAACATAGTTTTAGTGCTAGTTCTAGTCTTAGTTTTAGGTGGTACATTTTTTGGAGCCAAAATAAATTTTTCTTTCTTTCTTTCTTTCTTTCTTTCTTCAAACGGCATCCTTTTAAATCGAAAGGTACCCAGGGGACACACAAAAGCTGTTTTGTCCCTGTCGGCTTCCGCTACCATTACCTGCCAGTATGATGAGCGCAGATCTAGCGTGCTCATGTAACAGTCCTGCTTCGTACTCTGCAGCAAATCGTCGATGCGCGGCATCGGGTAGGTGTCAGACTTTGTGATTGCATTTAAGCGCCGGTAGTCGACACAGAAACGAATACCACCATTTGCTTTCGGCACCATCAACGCAGGTGAACTCCATGCCGATTCGCAATCCTCAATGATGTCATCTGCCAACATCTGATCAATTTCCTTCTTCATCAGCTCCTTCTTCGCCGGATTGAGACGATAAGGCGGTACAGATATTGGAGGATGCTCACCTGTTTCGATGCGATGCTCTGCATAAGGTGTCGGAGCTCCCCCTGCTTTAAACACGTGGGCGTATCTGGTGAGGACGTCAGCGAGGGCTTGCCGCTCAGCTGGTTTAAGGTGAACGCCCTCGTCATCCCTTAGGACATCAGTAGCAGCACAGGACACGTTCCGCGAGGGAGATTCAAAACATAAGTTATACTGAACCGTATTGTTACCGCTAAAATACCATATTTCCCTGTGAAAATCGATGACCACTCCTGCAGCGGTGATAAAATCGATACCTAATAACGTCTCGTTATTAGTTGCATCCGGAAAAATTAAAAACGGAACTGTTACCACTTCTCGTTCTAGTCGCACCTGTAACTTTGTAGTTAGCACCTCCATCGTTTTCACTACCCCGTCAGCAAGCTTAACATTTTGTGTTACGGCACGGAGCGGATGGTTATAGCGTAGAAGGAGAGCATATAGAGTGTGACCGGCAATGCAGTGTTTAGCGCCGGTATCTATCAAAGCCGTACCGTTTATTCCCAAAATTTCAATTTTGAAAATAGGGCGCGAATCCCGTCCCGCGTGACTGTTGCATCCGCTTATCGAAATTACATCGTTATTTGTTTGCACAGAATTCGTGAAATTATACTTTTCACACTCACATAGAATTTTAGGTACAGATGGTAAACATAAACATTTCGTTTCAAATGGTAAACATAAACATTTCGTTTCAAATGGTAAACATAAACATTTCGAACTTATAGTGTCGCATGCAGTAATATGAGTGTTAATGCTCTGGTAACAAATGTCATTATTATCTGTTACGCAACTACTCAAATTATTATAATTTTGAAATAGGCTCCGATCATTATTGCATGCGTCACTAGTAGGCGAGTAGGTATTCGGCGAACTAATTTTTGAGCAATCGACTTTTGCATTCGAATACCTATTCGATGATTGAATAAACATGTTTGACGTTGTACGAGGATTATTACTGTCCTTAAGCATTTCACTAGAACACGGCTGTGACTCGACACTATAAAAGCTTTGCTCACTCTTATCACTATCACTGATACCGCGCCTATCGACAGAGTTATTATTAAAAGTTGGCTCACCTAGGTTCATAAGCTTACGGCATTGGTCCTTGGTGTGTCCATACTTTCTGCAGTATGCGCAGATGGGGCGTTGCTTCTTCGTAGTCGTGTCAGCCGGCGCGGCACAGGCGCCTTGCACGGAGGCCGTTGTAGCGTGAGGCGGCAGGCGCAGCGGCGGCTGGCGCGACGGCGGCGCGCGGCCCGGGGTGTTCGCGCCCGGGGTGTTCGCGCCTGGGGTGTTCGCGCCCAGCGCGTACGGCGGCGCGCTGTCAGCGGCGGGCGCGCGCGCGGCGGCCGTGCCCGCGGGGGCAGCGGGGGCGCGCGCGTGCTCGGGGCGGCCGCGCGGCCCGAGACCTGCGCGGCCGTCTTCGTCTCGTCGAACGAGTCCTCGACGTCTCTTGCACGGCGCAGAAGATCTTTAAAAGTCGTGAAGTCCTCTCGTCGTATTCTCTTTCTGATTCTACTGTTGAGGAGCCCGTACGTCATGTCTAATTGGGCCCTCTCCGACACGTCTCCCACTGGGAGTCGGGCGAGGTGGGACCGTATCCGCGCCACAAACACGTCGGTGTTTTCATTCCCCTGGCTATGTGAAAATATCTCTATATATATTTTGTGGGGCGGGCGGCGGTCACCGTAGGCACTGATTAGGTTCTCTTTTGCTTGAGACCACGTCGATATTTGGTATTTTATACCCTGCCACCATGTGGCGGCTTCTTCCTTTAGGAGATATGCTAAGCCGCGTATGATGTTGGCATCTGAGACACACGCGCACTCGCTGTACGCCTCCACGGCGTCCACGAACGCCTCTACTGATTCCTGCTTACCGGAGAAGGTGGCTTTACAACCGGTGAGTGTGCCTTGGTTCCAGGGCGTTTGTATCGGCGTCGAAGCGTTCACGCGAGTCACCGAGCTCAATACTTCTCTAAGCGCCTCGGTCTGAGACCGTTGCAATGCCTCGATTATAGTGTGCACACTTTCGCTCGAAAACATTGTCCCGTCGGCCGTTTGACGTGGCGTGGAAAAAGAGTCGCCGGCGTCGGCGCCATTTTCGATATTGTCGTTGGCGTCGGTCGGGTGTGGCGAATTAGATCGCGCATCGTCGCGGCGATCTAAACTTCGCGTTCCACTTCTTGTCGTCGGCATTTTGTTACACACGCGGAAAAGAAAGAATACGTTCTTTCACTGCACCACTAGAAATAGTCACTTGAAACGTTGGAGCGCCATATATGAGGGAGTGTGTCGCCTCATGAATGAATGAAAGAATAAATGTCACGAAAACACTTTAATTAATAAAAAAAAACAAAGGTAACACGTAGGTCACAGTTAAACCCTTATTTAAATAGCAAGCAACGATTTCGGTGCGAGTTAGCGCGCGCGCATATGAACTCCGAGCAACAAGCATCGGCCGCGGTGGTAAGGCAACTGGTGCGCAGCAGTTCGTGCTTGGAGCTCGGAACCGTGGAGTGCGAGCGCGACGGACATATCGTCCGCGCTATTCTTCCCTGAAGCGGGCTGGCAACTGCCCGCGGGATGATCGCACATGAGGTAAGGTGCGCGTATTGTTGTGGTTTGCTATATATGTATACATCACAAGTATTTAACACAACTTTATTTTTAACACAGTAGGTTCGCTATTTGAACCACCGACGCATATTGTGTGTTATTGCTGTAACCATACGCGTAAGTAAGCAGGACTTTTTTTTGTCATCCTCATCGTCATTATGTCAGCCGAAAGACGTCCACTGCTGGACATAGGCCTCCCCCAAACTATAAGGGTTCCGTTTTTGCCATTTTGGCTCCGCAACCCTAAAAAGAACATATAAATAAAGATTAATTCCCACGGGCATTTTGTAAAATCCCGGAATTTCATTTCAAACGCTGTAGGTTATGTAATAATTTACGCATACGAAGCCACGGGGTAAGCATTAGTTTGTAATAAATGTGAGTGACATCAAAGGGATAAGTAGTAGTCAATGCATTGTATCAAACTGAGTCATATAATTATCCGATTCAAGATTAGATAAGGTATACGAGAAGATAGAGTCATTCACGATGACGCGTGCCGTGGTTCTTATTACAATGTCATTAATGTCTGATTTTGTCAATTATGAATTAGAGAGTAGCTAGTTGTTTTCTGAAATAAATAGATAGCAACCATAATAAATGTCTGTAAGAACAAAGTGCTCAAATTTAGTTCTATTGTTAAAACTGTGCATTAAAATACCTATGTGAGCAGTGTACCTAAACTGCATGAGTGACAACTCCTTCAACATTATCTTTTTATGTGAACAGGTGGGTACAATTACTTCTATATTTTGCATGGATAAATGAATCCCTATTTCTCTTGGTCTGGTCACACCATAACTTGGGAACGACTTTACCAATGACCTACGTACGTAGCTATCCATCTTTTTAATTCCGATAGTTTATAGAAGGATTTTACGGAAAAAATATTAAAAATGTCGCGAAGAAAATTAGAAAATTTAAGAAAATCAGCTTCAGTAAACTTCAGTAAGCTAGCGGGGAAAGCAAGATAAATACGAACTTTCCCGACAAAAAGTAGTGTATAGTAAATACACGAAATTCGACTCTAAAATAACAGTAGATAAAAAAAAGCTTACCCCGCAGTGAAGGATCCGGGCAGATGGCCTGGGAACCGAATCCTGAAGTTGAAAGTCGTGTTTTATCACAGATGTTGATGTGTTTTATGCATCCGTGTTTAGAAACTTCGATAGTTCAATAAAGGATGTAGGAGTTGTTCTATATTAATACTAGATGGCGCTAGGGGTGCTATAATAGTATTTTATGCAACTGTATCGTAATAGGGGTCCTTAAAACAGGTGTGTGGGTTTATGAAACGAGGCGTAGCCGAGGCGGTCACATGAGTGTTTTAAGGCCTAATTACGTATAGTTGCATACAATCTTTTATCTATATATATCCATATATTAAATCCTCTATCATGTGTTCAAGAAATTCGAAAATCAAAGTTTGTATCGTACCGTCCCTCTCACTCTCGTATTAAATAATATAACCGACAGCGGGACGGCAAGATACAAAGTTCGAATTTAGCCTGGATCGCGCGCGCCGCTACACGACAGACATAGAGATTGTTATAACGTCACGCCACTAGTACTCTTCAGTACTCTTCTTAACATGACGTGACCGTATTTGATTAATGTGTAAAACAGGAAAAATATGTACATTTCGAATTATAATTACAGTGTCGCCTAAGCTGCCAGGACGTTACAATGTACGCCAGAAGTCTGTTCCCGTTGATTTTTGTTTTGGCGCAAGGACATGGTGCCACTAAGCCAACGGACCAAAAAAACAGTTTTATAGACTTGAGGACCAACCGACCGGTGAACATAGAAGAATCATGCAAGACAGTGCCTTGCCTAGTGAAATGTTGTCCGATGGATCAAATATTATTCAGAAACGTGAGCGAAGGCAGCGATATGGAATCATCAATCTGTATAAGTAATCCTGACGTATATGGCATAGAGTCTCCTTTCGACTATTCAAACTCACTGGACATATACAACAAAGATATAAAGGAGACAATTGTGAAAACAAAGAAGAAGCTGACGGATTTTACTTTTTTATCACACGAAAAGTTTCTTAATTTGAGCTGTTGTGTGAACTTTCTACAAATATTTGACCCTAACAATACGTACGTAACGGAGGTAAGTGTAAAGCATCTAGATCTGATAAGCAACAAAATGTTACGTTAAAAATTTAACTTGTTAAAAAAAAAAACTAAAATTTTGAACATGAAACTACCATGAGACTCACTCATATTAAATGATATTGTAACGGATAACTCACGTCTTAAACCGGGTTTAGCTGGACATGTTTCGGGCTATTTCGTAGCCCTTCTTCTTCGCGTAGTGTGCATGTTGCGGCAGCCACCGAGTCGCGGCTCCTGAGAAGAAGGGCTACGAAATAGCCCGAAACATGTCGAGCTAAACTCGGTTTAAGACGAGAGTTATCCGTTACAATATCATTTAAAACTAAAAAGTGATTTTTATTGCATAAATATAAATAATAACCTAATAACTCGTATTTGAATTATTTTTATTTATGCAATAAAAATCACTTATATGTATTGGCTCTGTGCACGACATCAGCGCCACCTAGCGTCCGCAACTTTTATGGCTCTGATGCTCTGACATTTTGAAATTTCATCGCGACATTGTGACAAAAATCAAACCTATAACGTATTAATTTATAATACAAAATTACTGTGATACCGTGATTTGGTTGGACAAAAGGTTGTGAATTCATTTTTGGTCATTAAAATTAAATGAGGTAAGTAAAATTTATTCAAAAAGTGTGTATTATTTTCGTTATGTCAGGGTTTGTTTACTTCATGTTTAGTTGTAGGTACTTTCACTGTGAAACGAAAAGATAAAGTTATCTTATTGGCTCCTTTGAATAAAATTAAAATTATATAATTGTTCCTATATCGCTAGTAATAAATTAAATATCGTTTTCAGATCAAAATGAGTATCATTTTGAAGACCGGTTTTGTTAGTATCACTCAATATAAAATTTCAACCACAAACCGTTTCATAAGGAAAATTGTTGCTGGACATGTCCGAGATGTAGAGGCATTAAGAACAAAACAGGGACAGTATTCAATAATTCAAGCTCGCATCATAACACAAACATCTATTACTAAAATTAGGTAGTTAAAGTCTATTATACAAATTGCTTTGTTAATGACAGATTCGTATTAGTATGACAGATGACAGAGCCAGAACTATTTCTACTTTTGGCCACCATGAGCGCTGCAATAGATTTCATCACTCCCACCTAGTACTTCGCACCCTCCCAATACCTACAGAATATAATTATGGCTGCTTTAGATGGATAGCGTCGTGACTTAAAAAAATCTTTTCAAGACCGGCCCCGGACAAAGTACTTTGTCTATGGTATGCAAAGAAACACTTTAGATGGTTCTTTTTGAAAGTCTCCTGAATTAAAAAAAAAACCGGTCAAGTGCGAGGCGGACTCGCACACGAAGGGTTCCGTACCATTATCTATACAACATTAGACATTAGCAAAAAAAAAACACGTTTGTTGTATGGGAGCCCCACTTAAATATTTATTACTTAATTTAATTACTTATTTTTAAAGTGAAATTACGATTACATATTCTATGAATATTTCAAACGTCTACCTGCTGCCGTTTTTAATATCGAGCAAAAACGGCAAAAATATCACGTTTATTGTATGGGAGCCCCCAGTCTAGCTGTAACGGTTCACGAGTTGTCACGGTTCAAATTTTCATTAAAATAGAGCGTCCCCCCCTCTAAAATCTAAACCGGTGGGTGGAAAAATTTGAAAAAATTCAGAATGGTAGTAAGTATATCAAACTTTCAAGGAAAACTATAACGGCTAAGTTAGCTTGAGAATTATTAGTAGTTTAAGAGTAAATAGCAGCCTAAGGTATAAAATATACCTAAACTTGGTAGATTCCGTATAAAATACGAAATCCTTAGAAAAATATTACTTATTTTTGTCGTAATGGCTACGGAACCCTATTTTGGGTGTGTCCGACACGCTCTTGGCCGGTTTTTAAATAACAAAATAATATATTTTTAAGTGATTTGTGTTTAGTATTACGAGTGGCGACGAGAGTGTTTCTATGGTGCTCCCACATTGACTGTTATAAATGTTATATAACGTTACAAAACACGATAACATTGTCTAAGTCTAACACTTCAACTTTTTATATAACTTGTTAGATGTTTTAAACGCTCCGTCGATGCTCTGGCACCATATAATTATAATACCATATGTTATCATGTTATATAACATTTAACAGATATGTATATAATATGATAACAATGTATAACTTTTGTACAATTTGTTATTATACAATGTTATAAAAATGAATGTTTTATAACGTTATATAACACTTATGACGGCCAATGTGGGAGCACCATTAGTATGAAGATTTTGTTACTCGGCGACAAAAGTGATAAAATGTTCATACTAAAAACTCTTCTTGTTACTCGCCGGTGGTGGGACTCACACCATAATTTACATCAATTAATTATTTTTCAGGATGGAAGGTTATTGAGGCAGAAATTTAATTATTATGATAATTGGTCTCCCGACTACGATACGGAAAATTTTTGCTTCGAACACGAAATTTATGTTGATGAAATGGGCACAATATCCACCAGTCCGTCCATTGCATTATATGGAATAGCAACTCCTGTGAGCGACCTAATAAACAACCGAGCAGTAGTTTCTGCTTATAGTAAGTAATCCTATGGTTCTCCCACATTGGCTGTTACAAGTGTTATATACTCGTATGTAACGTTATAACATTGTATAACCAATTGTAACATTTTTTTTCTCACAGTTATCGTGTTATTATCATTCTTTTTTTTGTGAAATTTTTGTGGGTATATTCGGTAGGTCTGAGAATAGGACGTAAACTATTTTTCAACCTTCTACGCGAATAGAGTCGCGAGCAACAGCTAGTAATTTTTAAAATGTAATATAAGCGATGATATATGGTGTCATATAACATTGTTATACCGATGTATGTATATATACTATCAATATTACCATATATTATCAACACATCGGTATAAAAATGTTATATAACACCATATAATTATTAAGATTGGTTTTTTGGAATCTTTTTGTATTTTTTATTTCAATTCCAAATTTTTACTGTTACGGTCATCCCGTAAAACCTAAATTGAAAATACAAACTGAAATATAGATGCACAGAAAAAACAGAAAAATAAGACCATCACTGGGAATCGAACCCAGGTCCTCGGTAATCCGTACCGCGTGCTATACCGCTACACCACTGATGGTCAACGGTACCGACACGAATTTCCCCTATGCACCTCATATCTCGGCTTGTTTGTTTCTTACTTAGTCACTTAAGCAGTGACGCTAGCGACATCTATGCCGTAGCCCTCATCGAGAAACTTTACCATATAATTATCACTTATATAACATTTTAAGTTACAATTTCTTTTTTATAAATACAACGTTAATTTATAAAAATAGGGGGAGACCTATGTCCAGCAGTGGACGTCTTTCGGCTAACATGATGATGATGATGAATGTATAAAAATGCTATATATACATTGTTTGTTCTCGGGTGGATGTTTATTATGTATTTAAGCATGTACCTATTTCGCACACACACACACACGCACGCACGCACGCACGCACGCACGCACGCACGCACGCACACACACACACACACACACACACACACACACACACACACACACACACACACACACACGCACACACAATCAATCAATCAATCAATGCGCGAGAGTTCGCATACTTTTCGCTAATTATACTGTAATGTTTGTCCGAATCATGATTTGACATATTTTTTTCTCACTGAAACCTTAAATTTTTCTTAAATTTATAAATGATCACCCTATAGGTTAGGACTTCTTTTACAAACTGACAATTTGACGATCGTTTTTCCCACGTCCAGGCTCTGGCATCTGGCTCTGGCACGCATGGCAACACTGCCGTTTCGTAGGTGCTATAATGACAATCCTTAAAAACCCTGCATGTAAATAACCAATATTCATAATTCTATATATTTATTTTATTTATAGGTATGCTGGTGTCCTGCTGGTTCTTGCTGCTGGTGTTGGTAGTCTACGGTCTGCTGAAGGAGCTCCGTAACCTGGCGGGGATGATGCTCATGGCATACGTGGCTACGCTCACTGTCGCCTTCCTGACCAGAGCGGCGCAAGTGTTCGCTAACGACGTGGGAGCTATGGACTCAAACCAATGCGTTGGCGTAGGTGAGTTTCAGTATGCTAATGCTGGTGGTCTACGGTCTGCTGAGGGAGCTCCGTAAGCTGGCGGAGATGATGCTCATGGCATAGATGGCTAGGCTACGCTCACTGTGGCCTTCTCGGCCAGAGCGGCGCAAATGTTTGCTGACGACGCGGGAACTATGGACCCAGGCCAATGCGTTGACGCATAGGTAAGCTTCAGTAGCGTAAACTTAGACTTAATAAATACTTTGAAATAAATGCATTTGCCTTTATCGAAAATACAAATTGAGACATCGATGCATCAACTCATTTTGAGTCGCCGTGCGGCGCAAACTGGACTTTTGTATAAAACGGAATGCAGCAGAAATTAGTAGGTACGCGATCGAAAATACGCGGCTCACGACTCGATAAATTACGCTCGTCTGGCTTCACCCTAAATGAAGTGTTTCTATTGGTTCATGATCATGAGCGAAACACATCCTCGCACTTCTCTTGTGGCAACGCAGCCTAAAAATGATGGGAATTGTACACTTATTTCAGATTTACCATAGAAAACATAAAAAATTACAATATAGGTGTACATCCCTTAATTTGCAGGTGGTAGGACCTTGTGCAAAGTCCGCCCGGATTGCTACCACCATCTTGCTCGCTAATCCTGCCGTGAAGCAGCAGTGCTTGCACTGTTGTGTTTCGGCGTGGAGAGTAAGACAACCGGTAAAATTACTGGCACTTGAGGAATCCCATCTTAGGCCTCTAGATTGGCAACGCATCTGTAAAACCCCTGGTGTTGCAGATTTTTATGGGCGGTGATGATAGAGATCATGGTAAGAGTACCATCAGGAGACCCACTTGCTCGTTTGCCATCCAGTCGAGTAAAAAAAAACTGTCGAGTTCATAAACTTGTGAGCAAAAATTTGATTAACAATAGAGTCGAGTTCAGATGTTTTAGATCAAATTTTTGCTCACAAGTTTATGAACTCGACTGTACCAACTTCCATTTTTAATATGCCCGAATTGAGTTATTATTTACACATATAGAGTATCAACACATTATATTTCTTTTTCAGGTTTATTTTTTCTTTATTCATTAATGGCGAGTTTTACTTGGCTGAATGTCATGTCCTTCGACATCTGGTGGTCAATGCGGTAAGTTAAGTTAACATAAGTTATAAAATCTGATATAGTCCAATTCAAATTATTAACTTTATTTGTAAGTATACAGTCTTAGATGAATGATTGGTCTCGCGCGCTCGCTCGACTAGATACCGCCGGCGTACTTGTCAAATGCGGCAACAAATAGTACGCCGAATTCGGCGTACCCGAGTCCGGGGCGAGTCAGTCGCCTTGCAAACTGTGCGTAAGGTGCATATGTACCGAATTTTTGATAAATTTTGGTCATAAACCGAAGTAAAATGCCAGTTTTCGCAGTGAAACTGTTTAAAAATAATACCTACTACAAGAAATAAGAAGGACACTGGGATCACATACCATCAGTACCTAAATATCGTATAATTTCGAAATTACAAAATAAAATAACACGAACCCTTAAACGCCATTCTGTGTTGCCGCGTACACAAGAATCAAATTCCCCGTGGTTGAGATTTTAATAAATTGAATTTTATTGTTATCATCATTAAATGATGATAAATTTTTATAACTTATTTTATTTAAGTACCTAACGTAATTATTATATATACATAACCTAGTTCTATATTATTTAATGTTTATCTTTGTGATATATACTCTGAAGGTGTATAAATTGTTACCCGACACTATTTAATTAAGGGGTGAATGTGTCTTAAAATTAAAAATGTTTTTCGTCTTCCCATTCAAAAAGCCCAATCAGCTGATTTACTTATAGCTAGGTATGTATTATGGGAAACGAAAAAAAAATTTTTTTTTGTATTTCTACCCATTTTCCTGAAATGTTAACTGCCCGAAGGAGGGTTATGTTTTTCAAGCGTATGTATGTAAGTATGTATGTATGCATGTATGTATGTATATTTTGTAAACATTTTTTATTTATTTTAGTCTTAATTAACCTGTACATTATATTAGGTTTAATTATAGGTGCAACGTGTTATCTTAAGTATGCAAAACTTCTTAGTTGGTGACTCCATCGTCCATGAATTTTTAGTAATAATTTGTAAATATTGAATGTCCTTAAATATATATATTTTTTAATTAAAAGTGAGGCCTGATCATTAATATACCTACATCATACCTACCATTTTTTTAAAGAAGAAACCTACGCCTAACCTATACACAAACATATTAATACATTCACTCTTAATTACTCCTTAATTTCTAAGTATTTCCCAAGATACATTTTGTAACCAGTAACTTAATAGACCACAGAATAATTTATTTTCCCAATAATTCGGGTAACAGTGGAGCAGCTGGCAACACAATTCGTCACGCACACTAGCATCCTTGCAAATTGTCTTACACCGTTCTTACGCACACTACAATATTGAGTTGCCGCATTCACGAACCTTTTGTTTTTAGGTAGCGCGGTATCTAGTCGAGCGAGCGCGCGAGACCAATCATTCATCTAAGTATACAGTAAAAAAAGACGGTCAGGTGCGAGCCGGACTCCGTATAAATTTGTACGTAAATAGATCCGATTGTTTTTTCTCTAAAAAATAAAATATTTAACACAATATCTAAAATATAAAATACTAGCCTCAACCCGCGGCTTCGCCCGCATTAGAAATAGCTTAATGCCGTCTAAACTTTACTTTTGTTACATTGTGCCCGTGCAACTTTCAGAAATATACAACGACAAACGTTTACTTACCTACACGATTCCTGTTACCGTGGCAACGCAATAAATAAATGTCTTAGAGTTTGGCTTTAAAAAAAGATTACGGTAACAACACATAACATAAGTATTTGTTCAGTTGTTTTTTTCCAATTTACATTGAATTTGAATTATAAATGAATTAAATTTTATAAGTTTTGTTTTATTAATATTAATACGTAATAGTAGATTATTGTCGTGGCCTGGAAGTAGGCAATTGCTGGCTGAGTATGATTATTAAACGGACGAGCTTGCGAGTCCGTTTAACTAATACGACGCCAGCAATTGCTATTCCAACCAAGACTAATATAAAGCTTTTCTCAAAAATGGTGAATAATTTTGAAATAGAATAAACTTTTTCTCAAAATATATTATAACATTTAATTTTATTCAAATATTTTTTTTATGCTTTCCCGCCTTTTTTTTCATTGAAAATGAACTGCAGGTGTATTTTTCCACCGAAAACACCACAAGCTGTTTCAGACCCAATAGAAAAAGTCCGGAGTTCCAACAAAATATCTGATACCGGCCATTAGACAAGGCTGTATACGACTTGTGCCAACATTTCCATGGCCTTTTTAACTTAAAAAAAAAATTGTTACTGATTGCAGGTGAGCTAGCGCGCCTGCAATCTTTTTAAATTTTTAATTTTTCGCTGACCTTAAACTATGCACTTCACCTTCTGATATGTTAAGAATAATGTCAACTTTTACGGACATTTTTGAGAAAATTATTATTATTCATCCCTTTAACAATATCTATCATTCCTTTGTTAACATTTGACTCGAATGTTTCCCTATCTTCACATTTAACTACCAGGGTGGGTCATCAGCAAACATTGTGGTTTTTGTCTGGTGACTTTAGGCGAATCATTGATGTTAAGCAGGAAAAGTCCCTACTTTTCCTGACAAAGAATACTTCCCTGTGGAACGCCATTATTTCATTATTATATAAAAACTGTAGGCTACCAAATAAATAACAATTGCCTAAATAAATTAAATATAAATTAAAAAAAACCGTGGTGGCCTAGTGGTTTGACCTATTGCCTCTCAAGCAGAGGGTCGTGGGTTCCAGCCCAGGCTCACACTTCTGAGTTTTTCGGAATTTATATGCGAAATAACATTTGTAATTTACCATGAGCTTTACGGTGAAGGAAAACATCGACAGGGATACTTCATGAACCTGGGAAGAAATTCGGTGGTGTTCAAGATGATGATGAAAAGAATTAACCAAACTTTTGTTCGTAGGGGTTTCCGGAAGTGCCGCAAAATCCACAGGCAGGGGATACCGATCAAGTTCGCGTGGTACTGCCTCTACGCCTGGGGGGTCCCGCTCATGCTCATACTGTTCGTTGTCATAGTCGAACACACTGACCTGAGACACCTGCCTAACTTCGTCAAGCCGCATATCGTTGTGAACCCAGATGAATGTTTTCTCCCTGGTAAGTGAATGCTTGGAGTTGCTCATCATCATCATCAGCCGGAAGACGTCCACTGCTGAACAAAGACTCCCCCTTAGAACGCCACGATGAACGACAACTCGCCACTTGCATCCAGCGGTTGCCGGAGTTGAGGAATGAGGAATCAGGAATGAGGATATTCGCTGGAGAACTAAAGTCACTGATAGCTCGGAGAGTGTTGCTATGCTAAAGTTCTAGTCACTATACCTAGCGGATGATATTAAAAAAAAATGAAAAATAATCTACACACACTAAGTCGGGCCTGTATCGTGAAAACCCAGAACTTTTTCTTCACGATTTTCCTTCACCGCACTCAAAGCTCGTAGTAAATTTCAAGCGGTATCCTGCCTTTTCCCAACACGATTCCCAAATGTTTAATTTGCCATACTGTTTGATTTCCCAACTCTCGATTTTCTCCAAAACCAAAAACTCAGGTTAGATTTGTTTATGAAAATTCTGAAAAAAACATGGTTTCATAGAAAATCGTGCGTTGTAAATTAAAAGTTTGGCAAATTAAACATTTGGCTATGGTGAGTTGGGAAAAGGCAGACAACCATTTCAAGCGTAATTTCGTACCCACATGAATTTTGAAAAACTTAGAGGTGCGAGCTCGGAACTAGTCCACATTTTTCTTTTTTAGAGGATGAACGGCAGCTGTATTTGAACGCACCGATTGCAGTAGCCACCAGCATCAATTTGGTATTATTCCTGATGACTGCTTACAATATCTGGCGGATCAAGAGTGGCGTCGCCCGAAGCGCGGATAGTAACAGGAATAAGACGGATGAATCCAGGCACGTATATTTATCACTGGCTTTTACCCGAGGATTCGCTCGCCAGTGCCGGCTTTAGAGGGAGGAGCGACCGTGGAAACTTTTTTATCTCCCCCCCCCCCCCCGTAACACGTATTGCTATGAAATTTGCAATTTATTTGTTCCTGGGTCACAAGTCACAACGCACCTGACCACTCCCCCCACTAAATATGTGGCGCCCCCCTAAATTTATGGATGATCGGTGGGACAAGATAATAAATAAATATCACGGGACAATTCACACCAATTGACCTAGTCCCAAAGTAAGCTTAGCAAAGCTTGTGTTATGGGTAATAAGCAACGGATAAATATAATTATATAGATAGATACATACTTAAATAGGTACATAGTAAACACCCAAGACCCGAGAACAAACATTCGTATTTTTCATACTAATATCTGCCCCGACACGGGAATCGAACCCGGGACCTCAAGCTTCGTAGTCAGGTTCTCTAACCACTAGGCCGTCTGGTCGTCAAAAAGATAATTGCAATTTTCATAGCAATACGTGTGACAAGGGGGAAGGGGGCTAAAAATGGTCAAAATAGGGGATGTACTTTATGGATGTGTGTAGGAGAATATAAATAAGAAAAGTATGACAATCCTAATTCGCTATGTCTGTCTGTCTGTCGGTCTGTGTCAGTAACCGTCATAAGTGAACCCCACACTGTGTAGGTACATTGCTTAGGAGACGGGAACATTATAATTAATAGGACATTATTAATTGATAGGTTTATTTTTGTTAAGCGGTTACTTAGGTATATGACTTTATTTGTAGTTACCGCAAAAACTGACGATGGGGAATTACTGTTTGTTAATAAAAATACTTCACAAACAAACTCACCAACTCACAACATTTATTGACAACAAAAACACAATACATCACAACAAAAACACAGTTAAAACACAAAAAAATAAAAGTATCAAGTGTATTTTGTTTAGTCTATGATGTGTTGTTTTTTTTTCTTTTTTTTTGTATGAGTCATGTTACTTGAAATAAACGACTATTATTATTATTATTTATAAATAGAAGAGAGAAAAATTAGACTTAGGGGTTGTTTCACCATCCATTGATTAGTGTTAACTGACGGTTAAATGTGATGCCGTCTCCGTCACACTAACATTGATTAGTAAAATACGACGATGGTAAAATAGTCCCTTAGTGTCGGTCGGGTCACCATTTGCTCAGCTAATTAGGTAATGCAACATAATTTTTCTGATCGCAAATTTTTATAACCACGGGTTAAATGGATGGGCCCTATAACATGACAAAATATTTAAAACACAATATCGTATGTCGTAGGTACCGTTCAATTAAAAGACTCAGGTACTTTTAAAAAATAATAACTTCTTTACACTGTAAAGTTTAATCGAAGAAGCAATGTTGAGCAACATTTTTGATGTTAGTAGCGTGACGGCATAGTAAAATAGGAGAAGTATTTTAACTACAAACAAAAGTACATCACGTGGCTTAAATGTGTGCGCGGCAGCCGCACGCACACACTGATGATTTAAGGAGGATTAAGTTTTCTCTGGTCAACGCTGCGCTGCCGTCGGTACCGTCCGTTTTGATTTTAGCTCGCTCATCACGGGTTCGCTACGCGAGATGATCGCCTTTTACGTTCGCGTACCCGTACTTAAGTATTTTTTTGTATTAGGTATAGTTGTAAATTAGTAGTAACCAACCCATGGGTAATTATAATTAGGCACTAGCATCTTGCCATTTGTTTGTAACGTTTTATATAGTAGGTAGTTATAGTATCATGTGTAGGCTATGTGTAGGTAAACATGAGTATTATCATTTATTATGTACACAGTCACCATCGCCTTCTTCTTCTTCTTCGTCGTGTTCTTCATTCCTGAAGGTCGTGCCCGTCTTGAAAAGCCTTTACGGAGAAGTTGACGAACTGCTTCCACACCATTCTGTCCTCGGCCTGTTTCAGTGCTGCAGGCAAAGTGAGCCCCGTGATCGCCTTAATTTGATCCGACCATCGGATTGGTGACCGTCCTCTCGGCCTTTTCCCCTCTATTTTGCCTAGCACTATCAGTTTCTCGAGGTTGTCTCACTCCCTTCGAGCCACCATCGCCACTCCAGCGAATTTATAAATAATATTTTTAAATTTAGTATACTAATAATAATATAGCGGCATAGAATCTTGTTTGTCTAGTCTAGACAGAGACAAGACAATTTTAAGTTACTTTCATACTAAAATTATTTGCCAGTATGTATCTAATTAATTTAAAATAGACAACCCTAAGCGTACACGCCGGAGTAGGCAGTTAAGTCTCCTGAAGGATCGGAGTTTACATACTTCTCTCTTCTTCTATTTCAACTCTCTCTTTTTCTGGTTTTTCTGTGCATCCATGTCTCAGTTTGTATTTTCGATATGGTTTCACGGGATACCCGTAAAAGTAACAAATTTGGAGTTGAAATAAAAAATACAAAAAGACTCCAAAAAACCAATCATAATTTGATTGCTTAGCAGCGACATCTCTTGTCTGGGTGAGCGGTTGGTTCCGAAAGAGTGTGACGTCTCTCGATGAGAGCGGAACATAGATGTCGCTAATGCTGCTGGATAAGTAGCGTAGTAGAAATAAGCAACCTGAGATAGGTATGTATGCATAGGAAAAATTCGTGTCTAGATTCCTGTCCAGCGGGGTGTAGGGGTTATAGCACGCAGCACGGATTGCTGAGGACCTGGGTCCGATTCCCAGCGCTGGTCTCTTTTTCTGGTTTTTCTGTACCTACATCCATGTCTCAGTTTGTATTTTCGATAAATAGATTTGTTAAAAATTCATTCAATTTAACAAATATTTGTTCCAACTGTAGAGGCAGTAAACGGAATTCTTTTATAAAAAAAAAAAACAAGAGAAGCTTTGCGTGCGACGTGGTAGTATACTTTATTATTAGGTATCTATCGATATATTTTTAATATCAAAAATTTAATTTAAGATTGTAATCAACACATTTGATCCTATCTATCGCTTTTTTCGTGTTGAAGTGAAGTGACAGTTCAAAGTAAAGTTCAAATATTTGGAATTCAGTGAGTATACCCAACACTGTACCTACTCAGCATTTAAAAAAATAATTAAAAACTTACTTTGTCTCACGGAGTGAGCAAAATGCGATTTTGCTCACTGATTTCTCATAGCAAAACCTGCCTGTTTGAGGTGCTGAGGTGAAAAAGTCATTTTATGTCGCCTAGATCCAGCATATAAACACCAACTTTACGAGCATGAGAAGTGAAAAATGTATTTATATATGGTAAGCCTAACAGGAAATATCAGGAATCAATTGTTTTTTTTAATTTCCTTCCTGGTCCTTCCCCGTCATCAGTGTTATAGTTAATAGTTATATTATAATAAATCTATCCTGTTATTGTAAGTATTCATATTATTCCGTGATCTGTAGTTAAATCCATAAACATGTAGGAATGTAGGTGCCGCCTCGCTCGTACGCCCTCGCCCTTCAACCTAACCCGGCCGGGTCGGTTCTGCTCCGACTATATCGATTTCGCTCGCTGTGCTCGCTCGATCCGCGGTGAAAAACGTCTATTCATTCGAATCGATTGAATTCAGATTATCACGTCGTACATTATCACTACGTACCTACATTACAGCGCGCGCAATATTTTGTGCGCCCTGATAATGCGCGACCATGATAATGTACGGCATGATAATCAAAAGCAATAATGCTTCGGATTATCATGTCGTACATTATTGCGCGTAAATTACGAGTTGTACATTATTGTTTCCCATTTTGATTTAACAGAGGTGGTAACGTTTCTGGAGTGCGTAATGTTTCTGGCGCTCGCGATCGCAATCAAAATAATGTCAGTTTTCGCATACAAAAACTGTAATTTGAGGCACTTGTCCCACCGCCGACGATGAGCGAGAAGCGAGTAGAGCGAGTAACTAGAAACGAGTGGGCGAGCAGCGAGAAGCGAGTGTAGTTTTGTCGCTCGGCTGTAAGCGAGTGTTCGCGTGCGACGGGCGATTACTCGCTCCACTCGACTCGCTCGTGCGGGGCAGCCGCCAAGCTGACATCGCTGAGCGAGTATCTATAGCTCAGCGAGTTTTATAGCTCTTGTCGCTGCGGCAAAAGATGTTAGAGCGAGTTCTCGCCGACAGTGTGAACAGCCAGCGATCAACTATTAATATATGTGTCTCTTTTACTCACACAGGATCTTGTATTTTTGTTCGTTTCTTGAGCGAGAAAATAGTCGATAGCCAATCGTTTCCTCGCTGGCGGTGAGACAAGTGCCTGATTGTGATCGCGAGTGTCATAAACTTTAGACAATATGGCCACCAAGGCAAGAAATGAAAGATGGCGAATAGGTTTTAATTGTGTTTTTTTTCAGGTTCGGTATTTACCTGAAGTTGTCCTCCGTAATGGGGATCGGTTGGATTTTGGAGGTGGTGAGCGCCCTATGGAACTCTGATTCGCGAGTTTGGTACATAACCGACTTCTACAATACGCTCATCGGATTGTTCATTTTCATTATCTTCGTCTGCAAAAGGAACGTTCTGAATCTTTTGTGCAAAAGGTACGTACTTCTACAGACCCTTACAACTTCCTTTGCTTGCAGCGCCATGATGCTATGGTAGGTATCCTTTATCCATTATACTTAAAATGTTTTTTTTACTCAAGAAATTTTTTCGCGTTAAAATAAAAAAAATATATATTATAGAACGGTTTAAAACCCTTGCTAACCATTCATATTTATATTTTACATTTAAAATGTACCTAATGGTGAAGGTATGTAGGTATTGTGCATGTTCACACCGTGCCAGAGGCCGTATTGCCTAACGCTTTATTTACATACAAAGACTGTCATTTGATTGCGATCGTGAGCATCAGAAACGTTAAGCGATACGACCTCTGGTTTTTAGAATAGGACGAATCCATCCATCATCTCCATTAGATATCTAAGAAATCTTATCTACGCCTGTCTACAGGGTTTATTGTTGGGTATAACTTTTCAACAAAGTTTGGTTTGTGGCTCCCCAGTCTGCTCTCGCTCTCGCTTTGAAATGTTGCCTTCAAAGGTCTTATTGTCTACGCACTTGAAATCACAATTGTTTTCACCGCCCTTTATAATAATTATTATAATAATATCCTTTATTGAGACAGATTAAATAAGTTCAATTTTTCGCTCGCTCTTAATCAAGGCCGCCTAATGCTTACCTTGCTTCTCTCTGTGTATCTGTTTTCTGTATCGCTCACTATTTATGGTGTACAATAAAGAGTCTTTGTACAATACAATACAAATATTCTTTATTGCACACCATAAAGCAGTAAAAAAACTTATAATATAAACACTTAGACTTACTTCTTTGTATTGTATTGTATTGTATTGTTTTTCAATAATATTTTTAGACAATACCGTAAACTGCTTCAACTTTGCCTCCTGGTCCCAACATTGCCTGATTCGATTTAGAGTCGATAACTTAGCACCCTTTAGGTTTTTAAACTTTTATCCCCCCGGAATAATAATTCCCGTGTAGATAAAAGTTTAAAACCTACAAGAGTGGTAAGTTAAAGTTCGGGCCAGAGGGCAAAGTTGAAGCAGTTTACGGTATACAGTGCACTCATTCACTACTAATTTTATTATGCATCGACTGCTTTAGCTGTCTGTATGCCACTGTTGACAGAGGCCCAACTGTCGCCATTCTTCTCTATTATTGGCCACTCTTGTCCATGAGCTAGCTGCAACGGCTTTAATATCATCAACCCACCGTCTAAATGGTCTACCCTCTAGAATAATTTTAAGTACTTACCGGTAAAACGAGGCTACTTTGCACCGAATTTTGCTCCAAATTTCTATATTATTGTTTTATCTTAAAGATTATTTATTATGCTGTCTGTGGTATGTTCATATATGTATTTATGTAAAGTAGATCACCCCTACTATCATGCTGGCTTGCTTAAACTACGTCATCATCATCATCATCATCATCATCCCAGCCTATATACGTCCCACTGCAGGGCACAGGCCTCCCCACAGCATGAGAGGGTTTGGGCCATAGTTCCCACGCGGGCCCAGTGCGGATTGGGAACTTCACACACACCATTGAATTGCTTCGCAGGTTTGTGCAGGTTTCCTCACGATGTTTTCCTTCACCGCAAAGCTCGTGGTAAATTTCAAATGTAACTCCGCACATGAATTTCGAAAAACTCAGAGGTGCGAGCCGGGTTTGAACCCACGACCCTCTGCTTGAGAGGCGATGGGTCAAACCACTAGGCCACCACGGCTTAATGTTGTTTTAATATATATATTAAAACTTTAATTTAGGAGCAATGTTATCTGGCGTTTGGGTAACTATGCTACTGAATTTAATTTCATTCATAATTCATACTAGGAGACGTTTGTTGTATTTTTACCCCATCATTATCATTGCACTCTGTATTATCACTGTACGGCGTCTGACAGGAAAAGAAAAGAAAATATCGAAGCAAAAATTGAAGTTCAGTGTTGTCACTTTATTGGGAAGTGTATCGGGTATACCGGGACTTCGACCTGCAAGACATTTAAACAAACTACAGAACTGGAGCATAGTTACCCAGTGGGGAGCAAAGTAACCTCGTTTTACGGTACTTAAACTTAATTTATCTTTCACAGGTTCCACATTGAAAATGAATTCGTTAAAAGATGGGATCACGGAAGTAACTACACGCAGACTACCAGCACGAGAGGCAAAAGGAACGCTCTAGATTCTTTGACTGAAAATAGTGATATGGGTGAAGCTTCAGCTACCGATTATATAAACAGAGTAAAATGTAACTCAACTAAACCACAATACCCCATACTAAACGATAGCAATCACCAGGGATGTCCGACTTACCAACTTCTTGGTAAAAATACTAGTTTTTAGTGTCATGTACCATGTACCAAGACTAAGACTACTCGGACCTTGTGTGCAAAAATATCTAGATAGGCCGTTGAACTTTTCTATTGTACGATATATTTATTTATTTTTCTCAATATATTTTACATTTTACATCCGATGTAAAAAAAAGAGTTTAAAGGGAAATTTCTTCGGTGCGTTCGACTATGAACCTACACGAAATTGAAATTTTTTTTTTTACTAGGATGCGATTTCCGACACAGTTTATACCTTTATGTGTTGGCAGCGCCGCAGCGGAACACAGCAGGGCTACTACGAAACACGAAATTCGAAGTTCGTGTCGTGCGGTCCCTCTCGCTCTCGTATTAAATAGTATATGTGTCAGAGGGACCGCACGACACGAACTTCGAGTTTCGCGTTTCGTAGTAGCCCTGCAGGGTTACCAGTTTTTCGTTTTCTATATCAGCTTTCAGCCAGCTCGGCACAAGGAGTTCTGAGTGGCCGTCTGACATCCCTGGGAATCACTAATTGGTCTCGTGCTGTGGAGTCTCTCCTTGAGACACTTGCAAAATCTCTGCTTGCGATGTCAAAAAGTCTATGTTTTATTGACGAAGCTTTCATTGTTTCATAGTATAGTGATCATAGTATAATGACGACATCCAATGGTGGGATGAATGATGGCAATCGCCTGCCTTTGCTCTTGGCGATGTCCATTTTAAACATTCGTTTCCTTGTAGAATGAAATTAAAGTCACATTTCAATAAATTAATTGATATGATGAATTGATACTTATGTGCATAAATTTATGGTGGGATCTTTCACATTAATAATATTCTATTTATGTCATTGAATTGTAACCAATGTATAATTGATAAATATAGTACTTACCTAAGTAGTGGCAAATAATAAGTAGTACTTAGTAGCTTCGGCTTAGCTTCGGCGAAACTCTGTGTTAGTATTATTTTTTTTTACCTTCATAAAACTAACTGTTATTGTATTAGTGTCCGACTTAAATTTCGGTTTCATTTTGGTTTCGGTATAATAAAAATCATATTTCCGCCGAAGGTCCGAAATTTACTTTGGGTGCGTTTGAAATGAGCAGTTTAAAAACATTTTACGATCTCAATAATTAGAACTCTAATAAAAGTGTTGTATAATTTGAAATAGTATGTGGTTATGTACCTACTCGACATGTTTATTTAATTAGTTCAATCAAATGCATGAATTTCAGAAATTTTACTAGGTAGGTAGGTACAGTCGAAGAAACCGAATAGGTAGTGTACTTACGTATCAGGGTGAAACCTTTTCACGTTCTATTTCGTGATACTTTCTTTGGCAAATGTATATGTAATCATGACTTTCGACGGATAAAGATCCATCCAGAGGCCTTATTGTCTTACCCCCTTATTCATAAAACTTAACAAGCCTATCTTAACTAACAAATGCTTTGTCCCTTTCTAACAAATACAAATGTCGAAGTGACAGATAAGGACAAACGAATTTTAGCGGCATTTTAACTAAAATAGGTTTGATTGTCGTTTATGAATAAGGGGGTTAGTCTACAGCACTCGGGATCCCAATCGTTTTCACCACTTCTTTTTGTCACACACACGACAGAACGAAGGTCGAAAGAGATGGTGATGCGATCACGACGGCCCGCGTTTTAGACAGTACGCGCCTGCAGGGCTTCTACGAAATTTGAAAATCGAAGTTCGTATCGCACCGTCCCTCTCACTCTCGTATTTAATAACATTAGCGTCAGCGGGACGGCAAGATACGAAGTTTGAATTTTCCACTTCGTAGTAAGTGCCCAGCAGAGCAGCAGGGCTACTACGAAAATAATATAAGCGTCGTTGGGCCGATTTTCGAATTTCGTAGTAGCCCTGCTGCTCTGCTGGGCACTTACTACGAAGTGGAAAATTCAAACTTCGTATCTTGCCGTCCCGCTGACGCTAATGTTATTTAATACGAGAGCGAGAGGGACGGTGCGATACGACCTTCGATTTTAGAATTTCGTCTACTATTATACCTATATAACCTACTATATGTTATTTGATCCGTAAAATACCATTGCAGTTTTCTTTAGCAAAATATTTAAGCGACTTTATTGTAAGTATTAAAGAAAATTGATTAAGTACCTATGCAAATAAACGTTCTGTGGTAACAAACCAAATAAGTTGGTTTTTCATTTAAAAACAATACTTTCTTCCCCAAAATCTTTTTCCGTAATCCTACTAATATTATAAATGTGAAAGTTTGTGAGTGAGTGAGTGAGTATGTTTGTTACTTTTTCACGCTTAAACGGCTGGATGGATTTGGATGAAATTTGGCGGAAAGTTAGTTTATAACCTGGATTAAAACATAAAATACTTTTTATCCCGATATTCCCACGGGATAGGGATAAAATCTTGAAATAACAACCGCTAGGCTTACAGTCATGAAATTTGGTATGTAGGTAGTTGGACGTCTGGAATAAAACATAGACGACTTTTTGACCCGATATTCCCACGGGATACCTAGGGATAAAATCTTGAAATAACAACCGCTGGGCTTTGAGCCATGAAATTTAGTATGTAGGTAGCTGGACCTTTGGAATAACACATAGGCTACTTTTTATTCCGATATTCCCACGGGATAGGGATAAAATCTCGAAATAACAACCGCTGGGCTTAGAGTCATGAAATTTGGTATGTAGGTAGTTGGACGTCTGGAATAACACATAGGCAATTTTTTGACTCGATATTCCCACGGGATACCTAGGGATAAAATCTTGAAATAACAACCGCTGGGCTTAGAGCCATGAAATTTAGTGTGTAGGTAGCTGAACCTCTGAAATAACACATAGGCTACTATTTATTTCGATATTCTTACGGGATAGGGATAAAATCTCGAAATAATAACCGCTGGGCTTAGAGTCATGAAATTTGGTATGTAGGTAACTGGACATCTGGAATAACACTTAAGTGACTTTTTGACCCGATATTCCCACGGGATAACTAGGGATAAAATCTCGAAATAACAACCAATGGGCTTAGAGCCATGAAATTTAGTACGTAGGTAGCTGGACCTCTGGAATAACACATAGAATACTTTTTATTCCGATATTCCCACGGGATAGGGATAAAATCTCGAAATAACAACCGCTGGGCTTATAGGAATGAAATTTGGTATGTAGGTAGCCGGACGTCTAGAATAACACATACGCTACTTTTTATTCCGATATTTCCACGGGATGGTTTTATAACTAAGGGACCTCATACATCCATACATTATTTTGTAATTTTTTCTTTAATTGTATACTTACTGTAGTTTTTAAGTATTTTATTTGTAATTATTTTATTTTGAAAAAAAATGACTTTCTGCCAAGCTTCTTGCGGCGCATTCTTCTTGGCAATGATGGTCTTTCCGAAAGCGCTGGTATTTTAAAAACTGACGTGTAAAAGTACCCATTGCTGCCTATTTACTGAATAAATGATTTAAATTTGAATTTAGATAAGGAAAAATTTTGAAATTTTAGCACTGGGTTTAGAGTCTTGAATTTTGTACAGTTATTCACAACATAACCTCAATGAAGACCACGATATAAATTTTGGAAATTTCCAGGGGAATTTTGTAAAATCCCGAAAATTTCAATTGCAACTACCAGACCGAATAGTTTACGCGTGCGAAGCCGCGGGTAAAAGCTAGTCTTAAATATGAAGTTCCCAACTCGAAACTGTTTAACTTTTTACCAACCTTTCGTTATTAAAAGTTCGTTTGTTAAAAGTTTCGGTGAGTGTGATAATGACCTACCTGTAGCCACGACAGCGCGGCCAAGATCTCAAAAAATCAAACAGACCTAAAAGAAAGACATATTGATGATTGGCAATCTAGCACCGTGCGCTTTGACCGAAACTTTTTCCACGCCCGAGTAGGTAAAGTATGGAACCAGCTTCCTGGGACAGTGTTTTCGGAGCGGTACAACTTAGGGATCTTTAAAAAACGAGCTTATCAGTCTTTCAAAGGGCCGGCAACGCACCGTATCACACCTCACCCTCTTGTTGATAGGTGTCCATGGGCGGCGGTGATTGCTTCCCATCAGTTGACCCGTTTCCCCCTCTTATATAATAATATGTAAAAAATATGTATTACAAAGTTTTAATTTTTCTCTGAGACTGTTTCACGCTTGACTTGTTTTTATCATTTGTTGATACCTACAGTTTATTTATCTCTCTCTCTGTTGGCGACAGACCTCTTTTTTAACTATGTTGTTGTACTCTTTTTCATTGTCTATTTTTATAGCTTTTATTTTACTATACATATAAAAGAAGTTCTAGGTGCAAATTACAATGCATGTTATGAGTACCTATGAGATTTGTATTGTTTTTAACTTTCTGGTGACTTTTTAAAGATGTAATCGCAACTGTACGTATAATTTTTGAGTAGGTAAGGGTTTTAAATGTGATTATTATATTTGTTTCTTTCGGATTATATTAAAAAAATTGTGGTTGTTTTGTAAACAGGTAGGTATATGTGGTTTTATTCTTATGTTACATCTAAATTTTGTTCTCGCTGCTGAGGTGTAAAATTGTATGTGTCACACGAGACCAAAGTTTTGCATCTCGTGTGTTTAAATCCCTCGCTGATCTCAGGATTCTAACCTAGAATCACTCGCTGTCACTCGTGATTCAATTGTAGAATCCTTCGCTTACTCGGGATTCAAAATCAACACTCGCACCAAAAAACGACTTTGCTCTTTTGTTGCTCAAATAACTATTTATCTAAGCGTCGTCGGTGTCGGGAGTCGGGGGACCGCTAAGGTTAACAGGAAACTAAAGTACATATGTTGTATTTTTGAAGTACTTTTTAAGTACTGTTTTTTATTTCATGTTTTTTAAACTTTGATATTTTTTTGTTATTTTTTTTAAAGTGTACTAGTGTGTTGGATATCCTGGCTGCAGCATCAGCTCATCTTGTTGCCACCATTGCATTGTATGTAGAATCAAATACTGATCAAAGGGAATCAAACACGACATATCTGTTATTATTTTTTCAAGAGTATACTGGTGTGCTGGATATCCTGGCTGTAGCATCAGCTCGTCGTGCTGCCACCACTGCATTGTATGTAGAATCAATTACTGATCAAAACGAATCCAAACACGACATATGTGCTATTATTTTTTATAGAGTGTACTAGTGTGCTGGATATCCTGGCTGCAGCATCAGCTCATCCTGTTGCCACCATTGCATTGTGTGTAGAATCAAATAGGGGTACTGATCGAAACAAATCCAAACAAGATATATCTGCTATGGTTTTATATAGAGTTTACCTACTAGTGTTCAGGATATCCTGGCTGCAGCATCAGGCCGAGAATTCCATAATCTTGCATAGTTATTAATAGCACAAAGAAACTTGTACGGTTTACTGAAAATAACCATTTTTGTTCTTCCATCCATCCATGTTCTTTAGTAAAACATAAATATTTTGCGGGTAGCCACATTTTAGCAAAACGACGTGTATTCTACCCTGCCAACACAAAAGGACTAATTCTTCATAGTGAACTCTTGACATCTTACGTCCTTTATTGTAAGTTAGAAGGGTATGATTATAATTAAGACGGCATTTTAGCTACACATAGTTCCGATAAACTTATAGTAAATTTGTTTGGAATTCCGTAAGAACTTTCATCCCCATATTTTCAATTAAGTAGGTCGTAATTTGAAAAGCGCCGGAACAAATGTTTTTTAGGGTTCCGTTCTTCAAGAGGAAAAGCTGTGAAAAAAACAAACTTCTAAGTCAAGGCAATCAAAAGCTACGTCATTAAAAAAGTGTTTTCATACAAATCGCCTTTACAGAAAAAGTTATAGCGCACTGCCGGCCTAGATACTTGGAATTTTGCATAAAGGTAGCTCTTATTTGTGCTCTAATAAGAAAAATCTGAAAATCATATTTTTTCATGAAGACCTCACATTGCGTACATTTTTTTTTATGAGCTTAAAAGGCTCTGCTATCACTGCATCATCCCATCTGCTAACATCCCCTCGCAGGTAAAATTTCCAAATGAAGGCATTTTTTATAAACAATTTTTTTTGTTATTCATCATCATCAATCATTATCACCACAATCACCATCATCATCACCAATCATCATAATCAGCACCACTCATCACCATCACCATCAATCAGCTCCACAGCCTCCGCTCCGCTCAGCAGCGTCCGCTACGCTCTGCTCCACTGCCTCCGCTCCGCTGCCTCTTATCCACAGACTCCGCTCCGCCAGCCTCCGCTCCGTCAGTCTCCGCTCCGCCAGCCTCCTCCGCTCTCCGTTGCCTCCGCTCGATGCCTCGACGCCACTGTCTCCGCTCCGCTCCACTGCCTCCACTCTGCTTCGCCAGCCTCCGCTCCGCCAACCTCCGCTCCTGTGTTGCCTTCCTAGTGCATTCATGCAGCGAACTGCCAAGTGCTGCCTTTATTTGGTCGGTCCAGCGCATAGGCGTTCAGCCTCGTGCCATGCTATTGTGCCCTCAACTTTACCCTGTACCACCAGTCAGTCGCTCCACAGATGTACAATCTCGACGCGAGACGTAACCGAAGAAAGAAAGAAGAATACGGCCCTGTATAATGGTAGAAAGACGTTTCTTGATGTTGAGTTCCTGGATAATGGCGACTTTGGTCCTAAATTGCGTCTTGAAACTACCGTGAGACTCACTCATATTAAATGATATTGTAACGGATAACTCACGTCTTAAACCGAGTTATATAAGTTAGTGTTCTTTATGTTTTTTCGAGTTTAGCTAAATTGCGTCCATGATATGTTAAGCATTTTTCTCCAACACCACATTTCCAAGGCGCCTATTTTCTTTTTCTTGCTTTCTCTCAGTGCCCATGCTCTGCACCGTAAAGAAATATGGGAAGCATAATATTAGTAGGATTAACATAATTTGAAGTTACTGTGACTTTCCTCAATAGATAATAGGTCCCCAGGGTGTCGTGACTACGCCTTGATCCACAGGTTACAAAACACTGGATTAAAGATCAAAGAGATGATCTATAAACAACACAATCGCGAAGTCTCCTACTATTTATTGTTACCCAGACAAGTTAAGCAGTTCAAACTGATGTTACCCTGTTGCTACTTTAAGTTTGTCTTGACTTTAAGTGTGTTTAAGTAGTAAGTCTGTCTTGTTGTATGTGTTTTGTGTATGTCTTATTGTATATATACTAATAAAATCTTTGACTTTAATAGGTAACTACTCCACCAGCCTCCGCTCTGCTCAGCAGCGTCAGCTCCACTCCGCTGCCTCCGCTCTACTTCACTGCCTCCGCTGTAGCCTGCATTGTCTCCGCTACATCCGTTGCCTCCGCTCCACTCCGTTGCCTCCCTGCCTCCGCCCCGATCCGGTCCGAACAAATATCTATGTATCTCTTATCACGTGCCCAAATGCCAAGTTTCATAAAGAACCATCGATTTATCTTCGACAATGACGATATTCCATATAAACTTTCATCCCCTATTTCACCCCCTCACAGGATGAATTTTAAAAAACGCGCGAAAAAATATCAATGTATCTCTTATCACGTGCCGAAATGGCAGGTTTAATAAAGATTCATCGATTTATCTTCGATAATGATGACCTTCCATATAAACTTTCATCCCCTATTTCATCCCCTCACAGGTCGAATTTTCAAAAAAGCTCAACCAAATATAGACTTATTTCTTATTAACTGCCTAAATGCCAAGTTTCATGGTTTTATCTTCGACAGCGACGAACTTCCACCATATAAACTTTCATCCCCTATTTCAACCCTTTAAAGCCTTTTTTTCACGATAAAAGATAGCCTATGTTCTTTCCCGAGGTCTATTCTATCTCTGTACCAAATTTCATAAAAATCGGTTCAGGGGTTTAGGCGTGAAAGCGTAACAGACAGACAGAGTTGCTTTCGCATTTATAATATTATATTTTATATAGTATTTTTATATTATATTTTTATATTTTATAATATATTTGGAAGTAAAGTAAATACCCGTTATGCGTCTAAGATTCCTACCGCAGCGAACAAAAGAGATGACCATCTTGAAACGGCTGAACCGATTTTGATAAAACATGTCTAAGAACCATCGCTAGAAAACCTGCTTTCAAATTAAAAAAACCGCATTCAAATCGGTTCACCCGTTTAAGAGCTACGGTGCCACAGACAAACACACATAGCAGTCAAACTTATAACACCCCTCTTTTTGCGTCGGGGGTTAAAAATAAGTACAGTCATGGCATGGACGAGATAGCACCTGCTTTGATAAAGCTATGCGTGGATGAATTAAGATTACCGTATTCCATGTTAATAAACCAGTCTTTTTCAGACGGAATATTCCCAGAAAGAAGAAAAAGTTTCCCTAATTAAGTCGATATCAAAAGGTCGATATATAAAAAAGGCGCGAAATCAAACCCCAGCAACCATCGACCTATTTCTCTTTTACCTGCTTCCTCGAAAAATATAACGTTTTTGACGAGGCTCAGAATGGATTTCGAAAAAACAGGTCCACTGTCCTTGCCACCTACAAGTTTATACAAGAAGTGCTAGACACCGTAAATAAAAAAAAGTATGCAGTTGGAATCCTTCTGGATATGTCAAAAGCCTACGACAGAGTGCCAAATAAAATACTACTGGGAAAACTATATGACATAGGTGTGAGAGGAAAAGCGTATGAATGGTAAACCATCTTACCTAAAAAATCGTAAACAATGCGTGGAGGTACAGTAGGTACATGAATCATAATACGGGTAAAATAACAAGCGTTAAATCAGATGAACTGAATATAAACCATTCCATAACCCAAGGAAGTGTAATTAGCTGTTTGTTATTTATAATTTACATCAATGACCTCCCCAAAATCATTGATAATTATAAACCATGTGGCTGTTCGCGGACGACGTCTCTATTCTGACATCATGTCATAATAATGATAACCTGCATGCTGATCTAAATAGTATAATGACTAAAGTAGTGAGCTGGTTGAAAGATCACAATTTGGAAATAAATCTTAACAAAACAAAAATTATGCAGTTTAGGCCAGCGCAAAACCGTGTTTTGGAGGTCGACTATTCATTCAACGGGCACAGGCTGGAACGTGTGGAGACTTTCACCCTTCTGGGTTTGGACATTGATACGGGTATAAATTGGAAAACACACATTCAAAAAGTCAAAAATAAAATGTCAAAATTCATATATGCCCTCCGAGAATTAAAAAAAACGCTGGTCTACAAGCGGCCAAAATAGCTTATTACGCCTATGCTTACTCGTGGCTCAATATACGGCGTTATACTTTGGGGAAATAGCTCAAACGTAAATGACCTATTCATACTTCAAAAGAAATGTAAGTATACGACTACTCCCGAAAACAAAGAGTCCAGACAGCTGCAAACCACCTTAACTGCAATATATATTTTCGAAATTTGTAAATTTGTTAGGAAACACTATTCTGTTTACGAAGCTAACTGACCAACCGTTTTGACACAAGATTTAAAAATGATTTGGCTTTAATTAAATAAAAACTTCATAAGACAAGTCCAAATGCCATGGCAGTAAAAATATATAACCATCATATAAGCGATATTAAGTCACAAGCAAAATTAAATGATATTTTTTTAAATAAAATCTTAAGAGAATTCCTAATTTCCAAATGCTATTACAACTTGAAAGATTTTTTAATGATAAATTTACTGACACCTAACCTAGCGTGATGTAATTTGATTTTAACATATTATTATATACCTATTTTTTATATACTTATTGATTGATTTCATTTTATTTTTTGACATACATACGTTTTCCTTTTTTAATTTAATTTAATTTGATTTTTGACCAAATTTATTTAATTTTTTTTTATTTATTTTTTACTGATTGATTTTAACTGTTTTTTATTTTTACTGATTTATATAATTGAATGATGATGAATTACGAATTACTCGGTTTAAATCTAGGCTTTGGGTAAATTAGTATTATAAATGAAACGCAATAAATGAATTATGAATTATTAGATTATTATCATTGTCCGTATTATTATTTTTTACTTTATTTTTATTTTCTTTATTTTTTATTCTGTGTTTGACATGCTGTTAATATTAAATTTGATAATGTTAAGTCTTTAACCTTTCCTAGTAATTAATTAATTTTACTTTATAATAATATTTATAAGATTGCTGTGCCCTAAGCAGGGTTCATGTTCTTGGAATTTTTAATTAATGTAAGACCTTATGTACAACATGAAATGCAATAAAATGAATTATGAATTATGAACATGACGTGCCTGTGTAAAACAGGGAAAATGTGTACTTTTTCGAATTATAATTACAGTGTCGCCTAGGCTGCCAGGACGTTACAATGTACGCCAGAAGTCTGTTCCCGTTGATATTTTTTTTGGCGCAAGGACATGGTGCCACTAAGCCAACGGACCAAAAAAACAGTTTTATAGACTTGAGGACCAACCGACCGGTGGACATAGAAGAATCAGTGCCTTACCTAGTGAAATGTTGTCCGATGAATCAAATATTACTCAGAAACGTGAGCGTAGGAAGCGATATGGAATCATCAATCTGTATAAGTAATCCTGACGTATATGGTATAGAGTCTCCTTTCGACTATTCAAACTCACTGGACATATACAACAAAGATATAAAGGAGACAATTGTGAAAACAAAGAAAAAGCTGACGGATTTTACTTTTTTATCACACGAAAAGTTTCTTAATTTGAGCTGTTGTGTGAACTTTCTAGAAATATTTGACCCTAACAATACGTACGTAACGGAGGTAAGTGTAAAGCATCTAGATCTGATAACCAACAAAATTTTACGTTAAAAATTTAACTTCTTAAAAAAAACTAAAATTTTGAACATGAAACTACCGTGAGACTCACTCATATTAAATGATATTGTAACGGATAACTCACGTCTTCAACCGGGTTTAGCTCGACATGTTTCGGGCTATTTCGTAGCCCTTCTTCTTCGCGTAGTGTGCATGTTGCGGCAGCCACCGAGTCGCGTGCTCCTGAGAAGAAGGGCTACGAAATAGCCCGAAACATGTCGAGCTAAACTCGGTTTAAGACGAGAGTTATCCGTTACAATATCATTTAAAACTAAAAAGTGATTTTTATTGCATAAATATAAATAATAACCTAATTACTCGTATTTGATTAATACGAGTTATTATTTTTATTTATGCAATAAAAATCACTTATATGTATTGGCTCTGTGCACGACATCAGCGCCACCTAGCGTCCGCAACTTTTATGGCGCTGATGCTCTGACATTTTGAAATTTCATCGCGACATTGTGACAAAAATCAAACCTATAACGTATTAATTTATAATACAAAATTACTGTGATACCGTGATTTGGGTGGAAAAAGGTTGTGAATTCATTTTTGGTCATTAAAATTAAATGAGGAAAGTAAAATTTATTCAAAAAGTGTGTATTATTTTCGTTATGTCAGGGTTTGTTTACTTCATGTTTAGTTATACTTTCACTGTGAAACGAAAAGATAAAGTTATCTTATTGGCTCCTTTGAATAAAATTAAAATTATATAATTGTTCCTATATCGCTAGTAATAAATTAAATATCGTTTTCAGATCAAAATGAGTATCATTTTGAAGACCGGTTTTGTTAGTATCACTCAATATAAAATTTCAACCACAAACCGTTTCATAAGGAAAATTGTTGCTGGACATGTCCGAGATGTAGAGGCATTAAGAACAAAACAGGGACAGTATTCAATAATTCAAGCTCGCATCATTACACAAACATCTATTACTAAAATTAGGTTGTTAAAGTCTATACAAATTGCTTTGTTAATGACAGATTCGTATGAGTATGACAGATGACATAGCCAGAACTATTTCTACTTTTGGCCACCATGAGCGCTGCAATAGATTTCATCACTCCCACCTAGTACTTCGCACCCTCCCAATACCTACAGAATATAATTATGGCTGCTTTAGATGGATAGCGTCGTGACTGAAAAAAATCTTTTCAAGACTGTTATGCCACGGACAAAGTATATTATATACTTTATTACGAGTAGCGACGAGAGTGTTTTTATGGTGCTCCCACATTGGCTGTTATAAATGTTATATAACGTTACAAAACACGATAACATTGTCTAAGTCTAACACTTCAACTTTTTATATATCTTGTTAGATGTTTTAAACGCTCCGGCAAAGTCGATGCTCCGGAACATTTAAAAGGTATACGTATATAATATAATAACAATGTATAACTTTTGTACAAATGTTTTATAACGTTATATAACACTTATGACGGCCAATGTGGGAGCACCATTAGTATGAAGATTTTGTTACTCGGCGACAAAAGTGATAAAATGTTCACACTAAAAACTCTTCTTGTTACTCGCCGGCGGTGGGACTCACACCATAATTTACATCAATTAATTATTTTTCAGGATGGAAGGTTATTGAGGCAGAAATTTAATTATTATGATAATTGGTCTCCCGACTACGATACGGAAAATTTTTGCTTCGAACACGAAATTTATGTTGATGAAATGGGCACAATATCCACCAGTCCGTCCATTGCATTATATGGAATAGCAACTCCTGTGAGCGACCTAATAAACAACCGAGAAGTAGTTTCTGCTTATAGTAAGTAATCCTATGGTTCTCCCACATTGGCTGTTACAAGTGTTATATACTCGTATGTAACGTTATAACATTGTATAACCAATTGTAACAATTTTTTTCTCACAGTTATCGTGTTTTTATCATTCTTCTAATATATAAAATTCTCGGGTGTGACCAAACTTCTCTGAAACGATTTTTGTGAATTTTTTTGTGTGTATATTCGGTAGATCTGAGAATAAGACCTAAACTATTTTTCAACCTTCTACGCGAATAGAGTCGCGAGCACCTGCTAGTAATTTTTAAAATGTAATATAAGCGATGATATGGTGTCATATAATATTTTTATACCGAGTATGTATATATACTATCAATATTACCATATATTATCAACACATCGGTATAAAAATGTTACATAACACCATATAATTATCACTTATATAACATTTTAAGTTACTAATTTATTTTTTTATATATACATCGTTAATTTATAAAAATAGGGGGAGACCTATGTCCAGCAGTGGACGTCTTTCGGCTGACATGATGATGATGATGAATGTATAAAAATGCTATATATACATTGTTTGTTCTCGGGTGGATGTTTATTATGCGCGCACGCACAGATACACACACACACACACACACACGCACACACAATCAATCAATCAATCAATGCGCGAGAGTTCGCATACTTTTCGCTAATTATACTGTAATGTTTGTCCGAATCATGATTTGACATATTTTTTTCTCACTGGAAACCTCTAAATTTTTCTTAAATTTATAAAAGATCACCCTATAGGTAAGGACTTCTTTTACAAACTGACAATTTGACGATCGTTTTTCCCACGTCCAGAACTCAGGCTCTGGCATCTGGCTCTGGCACGCATGGCAACACTGCCGTTTCGTAGGTGCTATAATGACAATCCTTAAAAACCCTGCATGTCAATGACCAATATTCATAATTCTATATATTTATTTTACTTATAGGCATGCTGGTGTCCTGCTGGTTCTTGCTGCTGGTGTTGGTGGTCTACGGTCTGCTGAAGGAGCTCCGTAACCTGGCGGGGATGATGCTCATGGCATACGTGGCTACGCTCACTGTCGCCTTCCTGACCAGAGCGGCGCAAGTGTTCGCTAACGACGTGGAAGCTTTAGACCCAAACCAATGCGTTGTTGTAGGTGAGTTTCAGTATGCTAATGCTGGTGGTCTACGGTCTGCTGAGGGAGCTCCGTAACCTGGCGGAGATGACGCTCATGGCATACGTGGCTAGGCTACGCTCACTGTGGCCTTCCCGGCCAGAGCGGCGCAAATGTTTGCTGACGACGCGGGAACTATGGACCCAGACCAATGCGTTGGCGCATAGGTAAGCTTCAGTAGCGTTATCTTAGACTTAATAAATACTTTGAAATAAATGCATTTGCCTTTATCGAAAATACAAATTGAGACATGGATGCATCAACTCATTTCGAGTCGCCGTGCGGCGCAAACTGGACTTTTGTATAAAACGGAATGCAGCAGAAAGTAGTACGCGATCGAAAATACGCGGCTCACGACTCGATAAATTACGCTCGTCTGGCTTCACCCTAAATGAAGTGTTTCTATTGGTTCATGGTCATGAGCGAAACACATCCTCGCACTTCTCTTGTGGCAACGCAGCCTAAAAATGATGGGAATTGTACACTTAATTCAGATTTACCATAGATAACCTAAAAAATTACAATATAGGTGTACATCCCTTAATTTGCAGGTGGTAGGACCTTGTGCAAGGTCCGCCCGGATTGCTACCACCATCTTGCTCGCTAATCCTGCCGTGAAGCAGCAGTGCTTGCACTGTTGTGTTTCGGCGTGGAGAGTAAGACAACCGGTAAAATTACTGGCACTTGAGGTATCCCATCTTAGGCCTCTAGGTTGGCAACGCATCTGTAATACCCCTGGTGTTGCAGATTTTTATGGGCGGTGATGATAGAGATCATGGTAAGAATACCATCAGGAGACCCACTTGCTCGTTTGCCATCCAGTCGAGTAAAAAAAACTGTCGAGTTCATAAACTTGTGAGCAAAAATTTGATTAACAATAGAGTCGAGTTCAGATGTTTTAGATCAAAATTTTTGCTCACAAGTTTATGAACTCGACTGTACCAACTTCCATTTTTAATATGCCCAAATTGAGTTATTATTTACACATATAGAGTATCAACACATTATATTTCTTTTTCAGGTTTATTTTTTCTTTATTCATTAATGGCGAGTTTTACTTGGCTGAATGTCATGTCCTTCGACATCTGGTGGTCAATGCGGTAAGTTGACATAAGTTAAAAAATCTGTTATATTCCAATTCAAATTATTAACTTTATTTGTAAGTATACAGTCTTAGATGAATGATTGGTCTCGCGCGCTCGCTCGACTAGATACCGCCGGCGTACTTGTCAAATGCGGCAACAAATAGTACGCCGAATTCGGCGTACCCGAGCCCGAGGCGAGTCAGTCGCCTTGCAAACTGTGCGTAAGATGCATGTACCGAATTTTTGTTAAATTTTGGTCATAAACCGAAGTAAAATGCCAGTTTTCGCAGTGAAACTGTTTAAAAATAATACTACAAGAAATAAGAAGGACACTGGGATCACATACCATCAGTACCTAAATATCGTATAATTTCGAAATTACAAAATAAAATAACACGATCCCTAAACGCCATTCTGTGTTGCCGCGTACACAAGAATCAAATTCCCCGTGGTTGAGATTTTAATAAATTAAATTTTATTGTTATCATCATTAAATGATGATAAATTTTTATAACTTATTTTATTTAAGTATCTAACGTAATTATTATATATACATAACCTAGTTCTATATTATTTAATGTTTATCTTTGTGATATATACTCTGAAGGTGTATAAATTGTTACCCGACACTATTTAATTAAGGGGTAAATGTGTCTTAAAATTAAAAATGTTTTTCGTCTTCCCATTCAAAAAGCCCAATCAGCTGATTTACTTATAGGTATTATGGGAAACGAAAAAACATTTTTTTTTGTATTTCTACCCATTTTCCTGAAATGTTAACTTTATACCCGACTGCCCGAAGGAGGGTTATGTTTTTCAAGCGTAAGTATGTATGTATGCATGTATGTATGTATATTTTGTAATTTTTTTTTATTTATTTTAGTTTTAATTAACCTGTATTAGGTTTAATTATAGGTGCAACGTGTTATCTTAAGTATGCAAAACTTCTTAGTTGGTGACTCCATTGTCCATGCATTTTTAGTAATAATTTGTAAATATTGAATGTCCTTAAATATATATATTTTTTAATTAAAAGTGAGGCCTGATCATTAATATACCTACATCATACCTACCATTTTTTTAAAGAAGAAACCTACGCCTAACCCATACACAAACATATTAATACATTCACTCTTAATTACTCCTTAATTTCTAAGTATTTCCCACGATACATTTTGTAACCAGTAACTTAATAGACCACAGAATAATTTATTTTCCCAATAATTCGGGTAACAGTGGAGCAGCTGGCAACACAATTTGTCACGCACACTAGCATCCTTGCAAATTGTCTTACACCGTTCTTACGCACACTACAATATTGAGTTGCCGCATTCACGAACCTTTTGTTTTTAGGTAGCGCGGTATCCGTCGAGCGAGCGCGCGAGACCAATCATTCATCTAAGTATACAGTAAAAAAAGACGGTCAGGTGCGAGCCGGACTCCGTATAAATTTGTATGTAAATAGATCCGATTGTTTTTTCTCTAAAATATAAAATATTCAACACAATATCTAAAATATAAAATACTAGCCTCAACCCGCGGCTTCGCCCGCATTAGAAATAGCTTAATGCCGTCTAAACTTTACTTTTGTTACATTGTGCCCGTGCAACTTTCATAAATATACAACGACAAACGTTTACTTACCTACACGATTCCTGTTACCGTGGCAACGCAATAAATAAATGTCTTAGAGTTTGGCTTTAAAAAAAGATTACGGTAACAACACATAACACAAGTATTTGTTTAGTTGTTTTTTTTCCAATTTTCATTGGTAGTGAATTTGAATTATAAATTAATTAAATTGTATAAGTTTTGTTTTATTAATATTAATACGTAATAGTAGATTATTGTCGTGGCCTGGAAGTAGGCAATTGCTGGCTGAGTATGAGTATTAAACGGACGAGCTTGCGAGTCCGTTAAACTAATACGAAGCCAGCAATTGCTATTCCAGCCGAGACTAATAAAAGCTTTCTCAAAAATGGTGAATAATTTTGAAATAGAATAAACTTTTCTCAAAATATATTATAACATTTAAATTTTATTCAAATAATTTTTTTATGCTTTCCCGCCTTTTTTCCCATTAAAATTAACTGCAGGTGTATTTTTCCACCGAAAACACCACAAGCTGTTTCAGGCCCAATAGAAAAAGTCCGGAGTTCCAACAAAATATCTGATACCGGCCATTAGACTTGGCTGTATACGACTTGTGCCAACATTTCCATGGCCTTATTAACTTTAAAAAAAAAATGTGACTGATTGCAGGCGCGCTAATTCATTATTGCAGGCGAGCTAGCGCGCCTGCAATCTTTTTAAATTTTTAATTTTTCGCTGACTATAAACTATGCACTTCACCTTCTGATATGTAAAGAATAATGACAACTTTTACGGATATTTTTGAGAAAATTATTATTATTCATCCCTTTAACAATATCTATCATTCCTTTGTTAACATTTGACTCGAATGTTTCCCTATATTCACATTTAACTACCGGGGTGTGACATCAGCAAACATTGTCGTTTTTGTCTGGTGACTTTAGGCGAACTTTTCCTGCCCATGAATACTTCCCTGTGGAACGCCATTATTTCATTATTATGTAAAAAATGTAGGCTACCAAATAAATAACAATTGCCTAAATAAATTAAATATAAATTTAAAAAAACCGTGGTGGCCTAGTGGTTTGACCTATTGCTTCTCAAGCAGAGGGTCGTGGGTTCCAGCCCAGGCTCACACTTCTGAGTTTTTCGGAATTTATATGCGAAATAACATTTGAAATTTACCATGAGCTTTACGGTGAAGAAAACATCGACAGGATACTTCATGAACCTGGAAGAAATTCGGTGGTGTTCAAGATGATGATGAAAAGAATTAACCAAACTTTTGTTCGTAGGGGTTTCCGGAAGTGCCGCAAAAATCCACAGGCAGGGGATACCGATCAAGTTCGCGTGGTACTGCCTCTACGCCTGGGGGTCCCGCTCATGCTCATACTGTTCGTTGTCATAGTCGAACACACTGACCTGACACACCTGCCTAACTTCGTCAAGCC